>NC_079417.1:25549722-25824722 GCF_026213295.1 Gadus chalcogrammus | reverse complement strand
ACCCTTCTCAAAGTGTCACCCTGATAAGCTCCCAATGTCGTCCAGAGACTAATGGAAGACACAGTACAGAGATACAGATATTTATAATTGACGTATTGTAACCATGGCAAAACGGATTGCTACGCTGTTCCCAGAGCACTATAACAAAACAACAAAAAACCCTGGTCTCAATGGGCTCCGGTAAGATAAGGGTTAAAAATGAAAACAAGCCATTGAATGATCAATGCCTTTATTATTATTATTGAATTACCAAATATCCTTCCTATGGCCTAAGATTTTTGGTCTGGTTTGTGCCATGATTGTTTGTGTTGGTGTAGGGTATCTTGTGGTCCTGGTGGCTAGGTCCTGGCATCTGGTAGTTACCAAGGACAGGTATTTCAAATCTGCTGGACCCTATGAATGGGTATTGGTGTCTGGTGGACCCAATGGATGGGTATATTGGTGTCTGGTGGACCCCATGGATGGGTATATTGGTGTCTGGTGGACCCTATGGATGGGTATATTGGTGTCTGGTGGACCCTATGGATGGGTGTTGGTGTCTGGTGGACCCTATGGATGGGTGTTGGTGTCTGGTGGACCCTATGGATGGGTGTTGGTGTCTGGTGGACCCTATGGATGGGTGTTGGTGTCTGGTGGACCCTATGGAAGGTTGTTGCTGTCTAGTGGTTCCTATGGATGGGTCTTGGTGTGTGTGGTGGTTCTTGTGGATGGGTTTTCACATCTAATAGTCCTCAGGGTCTTGGTGTCAGGTAGATCTTGTGGCTGCTGGTTTCCCTTGATTCTGGTAACTGAGTGTTGGCATCTGGTGGTCCCTCAATGTCTGGTGGTTGCATTAAAAGGGTATAAGTTCCTGCTAGTTCATCTGGCAGGTTCTTGGAATCTAGTGGCTCTTCGGGCTCTGGTGGCTGGTCTGGCGGAGTGTGTCCGGTGGTTCTCCTGTGGGGGTCGTTGGGTATGATGGTTCCCCTGTGGGGGTCTTTGGGTCTGGTGGTTCTCCTGTGGGGGTCTTTGGGTCTGGTGGTTCTCCTGTGGGGGTCTTTGTGTTAGCTGGTTCTCCTCTGGGGGTCTTTGTCTCTGGGGGTTCTCCTTTGGGAGTTTTTCTGGCTGGGGGTTCTCCGGTCGGGATCTTAGTGGGCTGCACCGTCTAATGACACCTCTTTTGGGTTCGGAGTGTCTTGCGTTCCCTTTGGAGGAACAGTAGAGTTATGTAACTGGTATCGCTTATTCTTTGAACCTGATGGACTTAGCAGTGAGCTTGTCTTGAACTGTGACTTCCTCAAGGACTGGGGGGTAGAGTTACAATGGTCCGCGAGTCTAATGGCCACGTAGCTTCAACAGGTAACTGTTTCTGCAGCTCTTTCGCGTTGTGGGCCAGCATGTGGCTCACCTTCCTCTGGTGAGCAAGAGCCTCCTCCTTGTCATTCAGCTGTAGTGGAGCATAGAGCATAACACAGGGCTTACTGCGCATCTGATGAGAGGAGCATGCTATGTGTATTGGGTAAGAGATGACTGAGTTTAGGTATAAGGCTACATGTGGTTAAGTGAGACTGACCAAGTCCAGGAGTTTTTGCAGGGTATCGGTGTGTTCAAGTGATGCTTTGGCTTCCAGGCCCGAGGGAAGAATGGCTCTTAGTCTTTGAGCCACACCAACCAGAGTTCTGTTTGCACCTTGAAGAGAAAAGCGCCACAAGTCTTAGTTAAGTACACCATTAACACCATTTTTTGTGCATGAAGCAGAAGTCTTATATTACAGGGAGCAGAGATGTCCCATTCATGGTATTGCTCGGTATAATTAGCATTATATCGATATTTTGCCAATTGTTTTGAATAGCAAATATTATTCTGGATCTGAAAAAAATAAAATGGTGCCTTTTTGAAACTGACAAACTAACGTCTAATCATATACATAAACTTTGTTTAACCACAGAGCTCAATTGAGTCCCGGGACTCTTTTTTAATGAGGCCCTGTGTACAGACGACAAAAAAAATAAAGAACACAGCTAGGGGTTAGGTGATCTAAGAGAGACGAGCAGAGACGTGGGACCTGCCCTGTGTCTCCCTAGGGTGGGACCTGCCCTGTATCTCCCTAGGGTGGGACCTGCCCTGTGTCTCCCTAGGGTGGGACCTGCCCTGTTTCTCCCTAGGGTGGGACTTGCCCTGTGTCTCCCTAGGGTGGGACCTGCCCTGTGTCTCCCTAGGGTGGGACTTGCCCTGTGTCTCCCTAGGGTGGGACTTGCCCTGTGTCTCCCTAGGGTGGGACCTGCCCTGTGTCTCCCTAGGGTGGGACTTGCCCTGTGTCTCCCTAGGGTGGGACTTGCCCTGTGTCTCCCTAGGGTGGGACCTGCCCTGTGTCTCCCTAGGGTGGGACCTGCCCTGTTTCTCCCTAGGGTGGGACTTGCCCTGTGTCTCCCTAGGGTGGGACTTGCCCTGTGTCTCCCTAGGGTGGGACTTGCCCTGTGTCTCCCTAGGGTGGGACCTGCCCTGTGTCTCCCTAGGGTGGGACTTGCCCTGTCTCTCCCTAGGGTGGGACTTGGGCGTGCGCGCCTCGGCCTGAAGCAGGAGGCAGTCGCTCCGCTTCCTCAGCTGCTGTTCAAAAGCGATGCGGAAAGCATCCGCCATCAGGAGGGCCTCCTCCCTGCTCCTCACCAGGAGGTCCAGCTGCACACACACACACACACACACACACACACACACACACACACACACACACACACACACACACACACACACACACACACACACACACACACACACACACACACACACACACACACACAAATGGTCAATAAAAAAAAACTGTAATATACAAAGACAATACATTTGAGAGCTGATTGAGCGCAGTTCACTGTAGTATTGAACAGCAGCAGATAGAGACCTCCTGTCTGAGCTGCAGGAGTTGTGTCCTGCTAGCAGCAGCGGTCTTGGCACAAGGACAGGACTCCATGACCCCGGGACAGCGGCAGGCCCCTAGCACCGCCAACTGGATCAAACAACAACCAAGGGGAGAGAGGTGGTCAACAGAGGTCTGTCGGAGTCGGCCCTCTATAATGAGCCATCGTCCTACGTCCACTTCCTCAGAGCCGGCCTGAATTCGACATGGTGCACAACTTTGTAGTTAATGTTAAATTGGCTTCAGAGCAACCATTCTGAAGGGTATGGTAAAACAATTCTGGTAAATACATTATCCGTAGTTTGATATCTGTGATATGATATATATTTGGGCATGTGGCTCAGGAGGTAGAGCGGGTTGACTGGTAACCCGAAGGTTGCTAGTTCGATCCCCGGCTCCTCCTATCCTAGCTGAGTGTCGAAGTGTCCCTGAGCAAGACATCTCACCCTATCTGCTCCCGAAGAGCTGGCTGTCGCTCTGCGTGGTCGGTGTGTGAATGTGTGTTTGAATGGGTTAATGTTAGGCAATATTATAAAGAGCTTTGAGTGGCCAGTGGTTAGAAAAGTGCTTTGTAAAAGCAACCCATTTACCATTTATATCCAGCCCTGGACGTATCCTATCCTCAAAACAGGTTGTTTTCAGTGAACGTTACCATCCAACCTATCTCCCCTAGTGGAGTGGTCTTTTAACAGAGCGATCACACCTTTCAGACATTGCTGCTTGTTTCTTTGGCCAGGCTCTTGTTACTGCCTTATCCCTGGCTGAGGAGAACCATTTGCCACCTCACCACTATTATTTGTTTTCGAAACATACAAGTTATCATATAACGATGTAGACCGTTTTATTCTATACACTTTCATTGATTTCATTTAGATCGTATAACATGCATGCTTTTGATAAGCGAAAGAATTGCTCAACTGCAAGATGTGGAAGAAAATGCTGTGATAAAAGGTCTCTTCAAACTCACCTCAAGGAGGGTGCCATCTCTCCCATGGCCACACGGAGGCTTGGTGCTTTCGTAGGCCTTCTGCTCTCTAACGCTCAGCATGGAGAGAAGCTCCATGCACTGTTGACTCAACCCTTTTTCAAAAGGATACCATGTCAGTTTCACATTGTTTTGCACACTCACCAATTAATGGGGGGTGGGTGGGTGTATAGAACATATGCGGTACCAGCTATCAGTCTGGTAAGGCGACTGCATAAACACAACGTTGTTCGAGGCGAATGATCTTGAGTAAAGATCAAAAAGCGCGCAAACACACACACACACACACACACACACATACACACACACACACACACACACACACACACACACACACACACACACACACACACACACACACACACACACACACACACACACACACACACCCAAACACTCACATACTAACACACACACCGAGGAATGTGTGAACACAGAAGATGCAGGCACCTGTGTTTTCAGCCTTCAGCTCTCGGCTCTCCTTCAGCCTTTCCTCCAGACTACTAGTCAGTGCCTGGTTTTCACTGTTCATTCTGGAAATATTCAAGAGGGGGATCAGTGAAGATGCTATTGATGCCATTGTTGTAAAGTTCCTGTTGAAAAATAAATATAAATGAATAAAATGCATATGAAAATGTGTATGAAGTAACAATCCAACCTGTTGAACTTCTGCTCCCATGACTGTTCACATTTCTTTATCTGCACTTGATTGGACGTTATCTCCCACTGTAAGCCATTCACCTCCTACACAGAAAAGAGGATTTGCTCATTTAAGTTGCAGACATTCCTATTTACAACGGCTGACTGGCAAATTGCAGGAGTTGGTAGAGGGAAAGTGGGTGATAAGTTAAGAATACAAAAAACACAGAGGAAGCAGACATCATTAAAACACCTGAAGAAACGAGTACAGGCAACGGAATACAAGCATAAGGGATACGAGACATGCATGGAAAACACTGTTGACCAACAGCCATCTTAGGCTGTTGGTCGACAAGGGGGTCCAAGAGAACTCTCCTTAACAACAAGGAAAGGTAAACATTAGAACCCCCTGAAGCTATAGGAGCAACAGAGACCCATGTACCTTCTCCAGGGCCCTGGCCCGCTCCTCACTCTTCTGCAGCAGGCTCTTGGTGTGGCTGGTGGCTTTCTCCAGGATCGTCTGTCATAAAGGACAGCACACCCTGGTATTAGGCCATAGGACATAATGTTCGGATTTGCATCAAGTAAAAATAAAAATAATAAATAATAATAAATAAAAATATGTCATAAAATAGCAAATGTCTTATTAACCACTGCTGTACTGTGACTGGCATCATGGTGACTGAAAAAACAAAACTAAAAAAATTGAAGCAGTTTAAATGTTCCTGATTAAGCTGTTAATACAGATGTAATAAGGCATGTTACTACCTGTAGCAGCAGTACTTGACATAGGATAGAACCCGGCTTATTGGTTGGTCTCATTGAATACAACATGTGATATAACACACACACAAAAAAACAGTGCTACATTTTATACACAGGCCAATAACATAAAATATCTAATTGTCAGAATGAGCTGCAAGTCTGTAGTATCAGTGGTTTGCAT
Organism: Gadus chalcogrammus; assembly: GCF_026213295.1. Taxonomy (NCBI): domain Eukaryota; kingdom Metazoa; phylum Chordata; class Actinopteri; order Gadiformes; family Gadidae; genus Gadus; species Gadus chalcogrammus. The sequence goes on along the minus strand of NC_079417.1, from coordinate 25,819,262 downwards.
TGCTGAATGGACTGACACAGAGACAGAGAGAGGCAGAGAGAGAGAGAATCCAACAGTCACCCTTGTTAAGAGAGACCATAGGGTGAGACAGTTCAAGATTCAAAGATTCAAGATTCAAGATTCAAAAAGCTTTATTGTCTAGTATGTTGCCATACTAGAAAATTGTCTTTTGACTGAAGGCTTGGAGGTGTGTGTGTGTGTGTGTGTGTGTGTGTGTGTGTGTGTGTGTGTGTGTGTGTGTGTGTGTGTGTGTGTTATTTGTGTGAGTTCTTTGAGGAATGAGTGTTCTGTGTGTGTATAGCTATGGGGATGAATGATTTTTTGTAGATAGCTTTCCTGGCCAAAGGCATTCTGAATCTTCTGCCAGAAGGAAGTAGATCCAAACAAGGATGGAGTGGGTGGGAGGGATCTAAGAGGATGGAGTTGGTCTTCCTTCCCACTGCCTGGATATACAGATCCTCCAGCGCTTTCTGGTGTATTCCTATTAGCTTGCTTGCTTGCTTAGTTAATCTATTAAGTCTGCTTTTGCTTGCGTTTGTGAGGAAGCCGTACCAGGATGTAATGTTGCAAGTGATGATGGATTCCACCAGAGATTAGACCAGTTAGAGGCTTGTTCTCTGCTGGAATAGCAGAGGAGCAGTCAGTCAACAGGTGTTGCCCAATTAACTTAATTTGCTCCTAATCTCCTGCCACCCCACCCCCCAGGGGACCAGATGTTGCAGAGGTGGCCCTCATGATGTTATAGAACGTAAGCCTAACTCTACCCTATGAAACTTGCTTTTCAGCTATTGTTATCCCCCCATCTGAACCACACTGTATACTTAGGCTACATGCTGTTTGATAAGGTTATTGTATATGAAGTACAGTACACATGTTGTCAGATAGTGTAAATGCATTGCAACAGCACACTAATGTGATTGCAAAGTGTAATAAAATAAACTATGTGAAAAACATACTGATTCATGTTCCAAAATGACCCAGTTCCATAAGTAGGACAAATATGTGTTAAAGCTGTTCAGATTGCATGACATCATAAATGGTAGATGGACTGCATTTCCACAGCGCTTTTCTAACCAGTGGCCACTTAAAGTGCTTTACAATACTGCCTAACATTCACTTATTCATGCACACATTTACACACAGACGGCAGAGTCAACCAGGCAGGGCGACAGCCAGCTCGTCGGGAGCAGTCAGGGTGAGGTGTCGTGCTCAGGGACACCTCGACACTCGAGGGAGGAGCATGGGGGAGCTAGGGGATCGAACCAGCAACCTTGTTACCAGCTAACCAACTCTACCTCCTGAGCCCCATGCTGCCCCTCAGGTCCTTCTGTGTGTCTGTGTGAATGTGTGTCACTGTGTGTGAGAGTGTGTGTGTGTGTGTGTGTGTGTGTGTGTGTGTGTGTGTGTGTGTGTGTGTGTGTGTGTGTGTGTGTGTGTGTGTGTGTGTGTGTGTGTGTGTGTGAGAAAGAGAGAGAGAACCTTTCCTTGTAGGGTCTTCAATGCCTCGTATTTCCCCTCCAGGTGGCGCTGTGTCACCTCCAGCTCAGAGCGTAGAACCTCCAGTGTCTCCAGACACAGACAGGACCAGAAGAAGTGTGTATTGTAATGCTTGCAGTGAGGTATGGGGCCAGATCCTAAGCGAGTGTATCATTCAAAAGCTTTGAGAGAAGATTGAAATGTTTATTTCTGCATTGTCCTACCTCAGTTGCCTCCTGCAGTCGCTCTCTTAGCTCTTCTTTTGAAAGGTCCACCAGGGACCCTGGTAGAACATAGAATAGATCAGAGATAACATAGTAGGATATATATTGTATCGTGCTAACACTTGAGGATAAGATTCAACGTATCTTTACTTCAGGTTAGGTTCAGGAACCAACACCAGTATTCCTACGCTGCTCATGTAGTGACGTATCACTCCGCATCTAGTTCCTTTTACACATCAAACCATCCCCCCTGTTTAGCTAGAGAATCAGGAAAATACATAACACTGTGTATTAACACTTGATTCAATCCATTGACATTGTCTCATCTCATCTCATCTCATTTTCTTCCGCTTATCCGGGGTCGGGTCGCGGGGGGAGCAGCTCAAGCAGGGGGCCCCAGACTTCCCTTTCCCGGGCCACATTGACCAACTCTGACGGGGGGATCCCGAGGCGTTCCCAGGCCAGTGTTGAGATATAATCTCTCCACCTAGTCCTGGGTCTTCCCCGAGGTCTCCTCCCCACTGGACGTGCCTGAAACACCTCCCAAGGAAGGCGCCCAGTGGGCATCCTTACCAGATGCCCGAACCACCTCAGCTGACTCCTTTCTAAGTAAAGGAGCAGCGGCTCTAATCCGAGTTCCTCACGGATGGCTGAGCTTCTCACCCTATCCCTAAGGGAGACGCCAACCACCCTTCTGAGAAAACTCATCTCGGCCGCTTGTACCCGCGATCTCGTCCTTTCGGTCATCACCCAGCCCTCATGACCATAGGTGAGGATAGGAACGAAGATCGACCGGTAGATCGAGAGCTTTGCCTTGCGGCTCAGCTCTCTTTTCGTCGGTGCGGTAAAGCGAACGCAATACCGCCCCCGCTGCTCCGATTCTCCGGCCAATCTCACGTTCCATAGTACCCTCACTCGCGAACAAGACCCCGAGGTACTTGAACTCCTTCACTTGGGCTAAGGACTCATTTCCTACCCGGAGTAAGCAATCCATCGGTTTCCTGCTAAGAGTCATGGCCTCAGATTTAGCGGTGCTGATCCTCATCCCAGCCGCTTCACACTCGGCCGCCAGCCGATCCAGTGAGTGCTGAAGGTCACAGGCCGATGATCCCATGAGGACCACATCATCCGCAAAAAGCAGTGACGAGATCCTCAGACCACCGAACTGCAACCCCTCCCCACCACGACTACGCCTCGATATCCTGTCCATGTATATCACAAACAGGATTGGTGACAAGGCGCAGCCCTGGCGGAGCCCAGCACCCACCGAGAACGAAAATGACTGGCTGCCGAGGACGCGAACACAGCTCTCGCTTTGGGAGTACAGGGATTGGATGGCCCTGAGGATAGACCCCTTTACCCCATACTCCCGCAGCACCTCCCACAGTTTCTCCCGGGGGACCCGGTCATACGCCTTCTCCAGATCCACAAAACACATCTAGACCGGATGGGCATACTCCCAGGCCCCCTCCAGGATCCTTGCGAGAGTGAAGAGCTGGTCCGTAGTTCCACGTCCGGGGCGAAAACCGCATTGTTCCTCTTCAATCTGAGGTTCGACGATCGGCCGAACCCTCCTTTCCAGTACCTTGGAGTAGACTTTACCAGGGAGGCTGAGAAGTGTGATACCCCGGTAATTGGCACACACTCTCTGGTCCCCCTTTTTGAACAGGGGAACCACCACCCCGGTTTGCCACTCCTTTGGCACTGTACCCGACTCCCACGCGATGTTGAATAGGCGTGTCAACCATGACAGCCCCTCAACACCCAGAGCCTTTAGCATTTCTGGCTGGATCTCATCAATCCCTGGGGCTTTGCCACTGCGGAGATGTTTGACTACCTCAGTGACCTCCACCAGGGAAATTGACGACGAAACACCATCAACCTCGAGCTCTGCCTCCAACATAGAGGGCGTGTTATTCGGGTTCAGGAGTTCCTCAAAGTGTTCCTTCCAACGTCCGACGACCTCCTCAGTTGAGGTCAACAGAGTCCCCTCCTTACTGTACACAGCTTGGACGGTTCCCCGTTTCCCCCTCCTGAGGTGCCGGATAGTCTTCCAGAAACACTTTGGTGCCGACCGAAAGTCCTTCTCCATGGCCTCTCCGAACTTCTCCCACACCCGCTGCTTAGCCTCCGACACGGCAGCAGCTGCAGCCCTTCGGGCCTGTCGGTACCCTGCAACCGAGTCAGGAGTCCTCCAGGATATCATATCCCGGAAGGCCTCCTTCTTCAATCGGACGGCTTCCCTGACCACCGGTGTCCACCACGGTGTCCGAGGGTTACCGCCCCTTGAGGAGCCTAAGACCCTGAGGCCACAGCTAGCCACCGCAGCTTCAGCAATGGAGGCTTTGAACACAGCCCACTCCGGCTCAATGTCCCCAACCTCCACAGGAATGCTAGAAAAACTCCGCCGGAGGTGTGAGTTGAAGATACCTTGGACGGGGGCCTCCTCCAGACATTCCCAGTTCACCCGCACTACGCGTTTGGGCTTACCAGGTCTATCCGGAAATTTCCCCCATTCCCTGATCCAACTCACAACCAGATGGTGGTCGGTTGACAGTTCCGCCCCTCTCTTTACCCGAGTGTCCAAAACATGCGGCCTCAGATCAGATGACACGATCACAAAATCGATCATTGATCTTCGGCCTAGGGTACTCTGGTACCAGGTACACTTATGAGCACCCTTATGTTCGAACATGGTGTTTGTTATGGATAATCCATGACTAGCACAGAAGTCCAATAACAAACGACCGTTCGGGTTTAGATCAGGGAGGCCGTTCCTCCCCACCACGCCTCTCCAGGTGTCTCCATCGTTGCCCACGTGGGCGTTGAAGTCACCCAGCAGAACTACGGAGTCCCCTACTGGAGCCCCATACAGGACTCCATTCAGGGTCTCCAAGAAGGCCGAGTACTCTGAACTGCTGTTTGGTGCATACGCACAAACAACAGTCAGAGTTTTCCCCCCTACAACCCTTAGGCGCAGGGAGGCGACCCTCTCGTCTACCGGGGTAAACTCCAACACCGCGGCGCTCAGCCGGGGATTTATGAGTATCCCCACACCCGCCCGGCGCCTCACGCCCTTGGCAACTCCGGAGAAGAATAGAGTCCAACCCTTATCCAGGAGTACGGTACCAGAGCTGAGACTGTGCGTGGAGGTAAGCCCCACCAGATCTAACTGATAGCGCTCCACCTCCCTCACAAGCTCCGGTTCCTTTCCCCACAGCGAGGTGACGTTCCACGTCCCCAGAGCTAGCTTCTGCCGCCCGGGTCTGGTCCGTCGAGACCCCTGACCTTCGCTGCCACCCATGTGGCTGCGCACCCGACCCCAACGGGTCTTCCCACAGGTGGTGGACCCATGAGATGAAGAGAGGGGGGGTGCCACGTAGTTTGTTCGGGCTGTGCCCGACCGGGCTCCGTGGCAAACCCGGCCACCAGGCGCTCGCCATCGAGCCCTCCGTCTGGGCCTAGCTCCAGACGGGGGCCCCGGGCTTCCTCCGGGCCGGGTCACATCTCCTCTTTTTTCGATATTCATTGAGGATTTTTGAACCATTCTTAGTCTGGCCCCTCGCCTGAGACCACTCTGCCATGAGAGACCCTACCAGGAGCACAAGGCTCCAGACAACACAGCCCTCAGGTTCACAGGGACACGCAAACCTCTCCACCACGATAAGGTGACGGTTCCAGGAGAGGCATTGACATTGTCAAACTATAATTTTTTCTTTCTCTCTGCCATCCAACACATTTAAACATATTCATCACATGATAGTAATGTTTCACTCTTTTCTTTCTTTTTAAATTACGATCATTACGCTGTTCGACATACAGGTGATCTTAGGTTGAGAGTAAAAATCCCGATTATAGCATGTTGAACATGACATTCGGCCATTGCTTTGCAGCTCACCTGAAAGCCGAGGCACAGTATTGCATTAAGTGGAACATCTTCATCAACATCTTTCCTTCATAATTATTTGTCATATTTATATATCTTCCATTTGTGTGTTCTTGACTTTTAATTTTGCTCGTATCCCGTTAATCTCCGCTTGCGGTTATATTTTTTCTTATGTTTTGTGTGTATGCCATATGTGACTGTAGGCTACTGCCTGTCTTGGCCAGGACAGTGGAAGAGATGTTTAATCTCATAATGATTATTATTTTCAACTAACCAATAGTAGTTGCCTTGCATTTTAAAATGTCAATGCACTTATCAGCCCTGAATAACAGTCAAAGCTATTTAATAATTGATTTACATGCATAGTACACTTTCCATTGAACATTACCCCTGTTAATTATAATAGAGGTTGAGCGCGCGCAACGCGCGCTCGAAAACTCCATATTAAAGCATTCATAAAGTAGCATATGGGACCTCTAAGTACACATGCGACTCTTCAAAAGATGAATGCTAATGATTCTGGTGTCAAAATATACCTGATCCTGTTTTCAACGACGTATTCGGCATGCCGTACGATGTCAGAGAGAAGCCCGTGTCGCTCACTGTGCTGTCTCGGTGGAGCTCCGTTCCGCGGGGGGTCACAGGCTGCTGGGGCCCGTTGGTCTGGATGTCGAGGGCCGCCAGACGTATGTCCATACCGTCCCCCAGATCTCCTTCTGCCATGTTATCATCCAAGACTCCTGCTCCAGTAGCGTCTACGTTACCCTGCATCTGCAGGTTATGTTATGTTATGTTATCAGTTGTCAGTCAGTCTCTAACCCACACACACACAAACAAACATAGGAGTACATTGGCAAATTTAACAGAATTTCACCACGAGAGGCTGGTTCACTTGCATACAAAACTTACTTACTCTCAAAGGTGTCCTAGTTCACTTGTTTCATTTTAGTTGTGCGACCATTGCGTTTGAGGAAGCGGACGTCTGTGCCATCCGTGCGGAACCAGAACAACACAGGTTCATGTCCCTACTACTACTACTACTACTACTCACATGGTTGCCATACAGCCTACGACCGGATGAGTTGTCGTTTTTATTAAACAAGATCACAACGAATCAGTCCTCTTTTGCGTGTCGGTTCCAGCGTCAGAGGCCGTCTAAAGGGAGCCTACTGAGCCTACTGCTGAGTAAATATTATCCCAAGGGGCGTGGAGTGAAGCGGGCGTGACAGCACGGTACCGCGATGACTGAACTCATTCTGTAACAAAGTTTTATTGTTATCGCCTGCAACTTGGAAAACAAAGGAATAGGCGAAAAAAATGCGATTGAACTACTATGAAACGTGAACAAGTGAAAAAGAAAAGCATGTGAAGGTTTAACTTATTCCTAATGTTTCATGATCAAGTTGATCCAAGGAGTCACAGTCGGGTCTATGCCAGGCCTATAATTCAACAGATATAGGCAGCAAAACAATTGCAAATACAACACGCATAAATACAATAATAATTATGTTAAGCAATGATGCACTTATAAGAGAATGACAATGGGGTGCCGAGTTGGTGTGCTGATATTACAAACAATAGACTACATCAGACAACAAGATGAGAAGCAACGGTTTGAACCAATAAGTCAATTTCAGGTTCCCAGGGTTATTCACTGTCATATTCCTCAATGAGCAAGTCCTCCTCCTTCATGAGGGCCTCAAACGTTGTGGGCTGTGGCTGGCTGGCAGGAAGCTCTGCCCCGGCCTCCCGCGGAGGTGACAGGGCTCCAGCCTGGTCTCCTTCCACCTCGTCATCTAGATCCAGTGTCCCGGGGTCCTTGTCTGTCAGGGCTTCAAGGTTTAGCCTAAAAAAATGAAGATTGTTAACTGAAAACCAACTGGTAATAAAATATGAGATATGAGGTTTGAATCCAATAATAATGTCCACGTGAAATCATGCTGGGGGGGGGGGGGGGGGGGGGGGTTACCTGCCAGGAAACCTCCTATTTGCAAGCTGACCCACATCCTGTATGAAGGCTATCTGTGCTGTGAAGTGAAGAAAATAAGTCAACCCATGGATAAAAAATATGATCAACAAGTGAAAAAAGCATAGACTATGAATAAAGTGTGCCATGCAATTCTTTATCTTTTAAGTGCTGCTTGCACCATCATATTTGTCATCAAATTACATTGATTCTGCACTATAGACTGGATAAAACACAGAATGTCAAACATTGTTTTTTAAGGGAGCAATTTGAAGATAACTATGGCATTACTCTTTACTTACTGAGTGAGCCAGTGTTGTACTATTCAACGTAAGGGCTGATGGAAAGATATATTTCTAGCGATCGTGATCGCCACATCACAGGTCCGCTGAATCAATAGCTCCTTCCGTACGGCACTGTCAGTGCTTTGCAAAGCTGGCTTTATGTGACCGGTGAAAAGCAACACAAAGCCTTGGCAAGTGGTCGGTTTCCTCCTGTGTTTTTCCCGTCATGGTGGTCAGATTGTCGACTCCCTTCTAACGGAGCAGTGAGTTGTTACCTGGGTTTCTCATGGGGTTGCTGAGCTTGGCGAGGTAGGGCAGAAGCTCCACTTGGAGGATGGTGGGCGTCAGGCAGAAGTTGATGAAGAGAGATTGGGCGGCCTGGCAGTTTTCCCTGTGCTGTGAAAAGGAAATATCGTCACTATAATTTAGATTTTGATGAAAGAACATGCACATTCTGTAAATTAAGTCCCGCGTCCTACACATTTGACATCAACCTTACGCTAACATCGAGTAAGGAGACGACTAGCTGCTCAACAAAAAAATAAACAACACTGCAGCAACTCAGTCTCCATTTAAAAAATGCAGCAATCGTTCCGCTCCCTTAATAACACAAATACACCATCTAAATATGTACATGTTAGGAACAGAGCAACGCTGGTGGAGTCGAGTATATCAGCATCCATGTTAGTAACCTGAGAAATTGATTCCAAAGCGTTTACCTTTTTGTTGATGATTAGCCAGTTGGGTTTGTGCAGCGGTCTGAAGCCGACCGGAGCCTGGGCAGAGTTGCAGTGAAGGAGCCCCCTAGTGGCAACTGAGGAGCCGTACTCCGCCATGACGGCGCGCGACTAGAACAGAAATTAGGCGTTTTTTATCATCGCCACAGTGCTGTTCAAATTAGCAAATATTGATTGCAAGCTATTCAGCCAATGTCATTCAAATTATTTGTATTCCCTCACTTTCTGCATGAAAATGTATTTTTTCCCAAAATGAAAAAAACTCATTCAGATTACTTTTTGGGTTGAATAAAATAGAAAAGTACTTAATTTGCCTAGAGTGGAATTGGTGCGCACGTATAACAAAGTGTTGACACAAAACAACCCCTGTAGCATCCATTTACTGTCTTTGTGATTTGGAGACTTACGGCCCATTCACCGGTGAAGAAATCTGCGTCTGACAGATACTCGCTGGCCCTCGCCACGTCCTCCACCGTGGAGAAGAAGTCCAGGTAGTTCTGGTGCAGGTACAGGTTGAAGAACTCTGCAGACATGTGCGAGCGCTCCACCACCAGCTGCAGGCCGCAGGGACAACAGGACACAACGGTAAACACCGTTATTCAATCAGGTAAAAGTTAAAAATATTAAATATGATATATTATAAATGATATATTATCTATCTGAAGAATAAGTCCTGCCTCCATCGGTCAAATGTCTATGGGAAATAACATGGGGTTTTTGAATGATCGTACATAACAAACTCTATAGGTGGCGAAGAAGTAAAAGCTGCTCATGTTTTGAACTGCACACTTTTTCCATCGAGATTCCACTGGGTTTTGGATCGGGGTGCCGTTAAAGTAGTCAACTATTATGAAGAAGCATTATGCTAACGCAGAACTGCGCAGAATTTGGACGTCACGACTCTCCCAGTCAAGGTTGCATATCAACGGCAATGTTTCATAGTTTGTCTTCACAAAAAATGGAATTCAGTGGCATCAGAGCCCGTCTATGGAGGTGGCACCAATGCTGCTCGTTCATGTGGGAAATCGTTATGTTTAATAGCTTGTAAGAAATTCTGAAGACGTTACGGTTAGCCAACAAATTCTTCACAGTCACAGTCTAACCAAAAAGTTGGGTCTTTGAGAAAAGAGGCTAAACCTAGCAATCGATTAGGTTATATAGACCACTGAAATCACACGTGAAATGAACATCATGTTAGGTTGTGAATAGTTGCGAGCAACTCCCACCTCCCTAACAAGTATGACGTATGACTTATGAAGTCTGCGCAGATCAGAACTAGCTCCCGGTTTGCAACGGCACCGGCAACCCCAAACCCAAGTGGAATCTAGATGGGAAAAAGTGTGTAGTTCAATACGTGAGCAGCTTTTACTTCTTTGCCACCTACAGAGTTTGTTATGTACGATCATTAAAGAAAAACATGTAATTTCCCATAGACATTTGACCGATTGAACCAGGAGCCTCGGAGGCGGGACTTATTCTTCAGAGGTCTATTTAGAGTTTTAGAGTTGGTTGGACTACCTCAGGGTGGATTAACAGTGAGTGCCTTTGGTGCTCAGAGAGATGAGGGGGCAGTTTGTGTTGCTCTGCTTCTTGGGGGCCTTCGACGGTCTCTCCTGTCGAGAAACACACACTGAGGAAATGTTGATCAGGCCCTCACTGAATGATTCCCTGTTTGTCGAGATCAACTTATCGATGCACAGTGACAATTACACAGATTATCTGGGGTCAGCATTGTCTGCAGGTAACATTTGAGAGTTGTAAAGAAAGAGAGCAGCAAAACAAGTGCATTGAACCATGCTCAAAGAATGAAAGACATATGGGAGGCAGAAGGAACACAGCATGCAGTTACACAAAGTACTCCACTTAACTTCCGGGGAGACTCACTCTTGAAGTGGAGAATCTTTCCAAGGGCTCGGAACAGAAAGAGCGAGACGTCTTTCCCTCCGATACACTGCTCGGTCTCGCCCGGACCCTTCTCCTTAGACCGCTTCTTCCCTTGTGTCCTTTTGCACGCAGCTTTGCCCGGCAACACAGCAAGACATTTTTCCTTTTTCGGGAGCGACAGTCCCCTTTCTGATGAGAAAGGAGGCCCATTAGGTCACTGGTGTTACATTACCAGACCACAACTCAAAAGACGACCCACACACATTCATTAATTATCTTACAGAGCAACAATCTAAAAAGCTGAATCATTGAAACAAGGAAGCATTGCTGGATTGTTCAACCTGTTCACACACCCCTCACACACCATTAAAGAATGGGTTGAACTGGGTTTTACGGGCTGATCAGAGACCCACAGCTGTGACCTGGGAATGCAGTCAGGGGTGGGAAACACTCTGATGTCAAGCCTTCCTTACCCCCGCGATTGGCTTCTTGAAAGTCTGTCCATAGTGCAGCTCTTCTACTCTTTAATAAATCAACCCAGGTTCTCATTGCTCAAATGGATTACAACATTAAAGGGGTGATATCATGCTTTTTCGACTTTTCCGCTCCCTCCGAGAACGCCCCTCAATAAGTGTGTGAAACAGATGATTGTGCTCAAACTTTACTTCCGTAATAGTGTGACATCATACTATGCAGTGGGCAGCGTTAAAGTGCAGAAATCCCGCCTCCCGGCTATACGGGAGGGGGCCCTTAAAGCGACTTGATACAAAAAAAAACGATTTGGAAAAAGGCTGAAATTGGTGTGAGAATAATAATGGGTATTTTTAACAAACAGACATGTAACCCTTTATAGTAGTAACCACAAAGGCAATTATCAACCATAAAAAAGCATGATATGGGATCTTTAACATCATTAGTTGAACCATGCGGATCAACAGTTGACGCTTCTCACCCAGAAAGGCGCCATTGAAGGTATTTGCCACTTTACCTGCAAGGGAGGAGAACTGCAGGCTGTTGATGGCACTGCGTACGTCTCCGGAGCTTCCTGAGCACAGAATGTCCAGCGTGTCCTTGTCGGGTACACAGAGCCTCCCTCCAGTCTGTGGGCATAAACAGACAAAGAGACAAATGTCTTAACATGCACAGAATATGTACACACACACACACAATTACGTATGCATTAGAATTAAAAAACTTTCCCAACCTTGGCTGCCTCAAAAGTTGCGATGCGCAGTAGAATCTTGCTCATAGTAGTCGGCGCCACAGGGTTAAAGCTGTAAAAGAATAAAGGTTGGATTTACAATGTTCCCCCGTGTGTGTGTGTGTGTGTGTGTGTGTGTGTGTGTGTGTGTGTGTGTGTGTGTGTGTGTGTGTGTGTGTGTGTGTGTGTGCTGACCTAATGTTGCATATGGACAGCTCTTCCTGGATTTCCTTAGGAAACAGAAGTCGAGAGTGGCTGTCCCCACTCAGGTTCTCTGACACGATAAATACCAACGGACACCTTCTTGTCTTCACAAATCTCCTTAATGATAGAAGATAAAAAGTATTTTTCATTCATACCGTGTTTCAAACATACCACACCTGAATAATCAACCCTTGCTTTGGATCTGAAAAGAAAAACAGAGCAATCCTAAACACACACACACACACACACACACACACACACACACACACACACACACACACACACACACACACACACACACACACACACACACACACACACACACACACACACACACACACACACACACACACACACACACACACGCTTTGAGGTGGCAGTGCTAGTTATGCGACTGCTATGCCACAGTGTAGGGCCCGACCGATATTGATTTTTGAGTGCCGATGCCGATTATTTTCAGAGAAAAATTACGATTACGATTTAATCGGCCGATTAAAAACAAAACAAAAAAAAGCCTATAAAACATAGTTTTTGATACCTTAAATATACTTTAAACACTTTTGACGAATATGTGAATTGAATGCAGAACCTTTGAGTGTTTTAGAATACATTTACAGTCAAAAATGAGTGTAATGTAAAATGTAAAATAAATAACTAACTCCCAATGTGCTGCGCTCATGAGCAGTGACTAACACGTGCGTGCTGAGCAGTATGGTCTCACCGTTAGAGTCTACAGTATAACAAATTAACATGGCCTGGGACCTAAAGAAAAACAGGCACAACATGCTCAAACAACACGTCTTGTGTATATTGGTGAGGTGAGCGCGCAGCTGCCTGAGCGAGCGTGCTTTCATGTTGTACGTTAAAATTCAATCTCCTCTTTTTTACTCCAGCTAAAGTTGTTAGTTAGCAAGGCGAGTAGGAGCGCAATCTGCAGGATACTAAGCGCAATAACATTTCTAAAAAAAAAATAAAAAAAAATAGGTTGTTATCGGCGTCTTTTAGGCAGATGTTGATTGTTTTCAAAAAGGCAATAATCGGCCGATTAAATCGGCAGGCCGATGAATCTGTCGGGCCCTACCACAGTGCATTGTTGCTTACCTCAAGATATCGTGCAGGCTCCCTGGCTGCCTGAAGAAATTATTTGGGAAATCCTAGAAGTAGACAAGAGTAGAAACATTGACTCAAACATTTGCTGCCCATGCAGTCGACATTGCTAAGGCCCCGTTCACACGAAGCCGAAACGGGCGAAACCGTTACGGTTTCGATCTATCCGGTTTCGAAGTATCTCCGTAAAGACGAAGCCAAGCGAAACCGGGTAGATCTGTAGAAACGCTGTAGTACACATTCCAGGCCCATAAGGGGCGCTGCTTCTGGTACAGAAATCCAGAAGAAATTAAATAAGAAGAAGAGGCGAGCATGCGCATAAAGGCTGCCCTTATGCGCATGCTCGCATGTGATTTCTGAGACTCCGCGGGCCCATTAGCTAGGAGGTCGAGGCGTGGGGCGATGACGTCATGGTTTTCAATCGGTGTCAGGGTAGATTTGAAACCACCTCTGAGGGTGGTTTCAGAAGTTTGCGGTTTCGGTCAGCGGATTCGCCGGCTTCGTGTGTACGGAAGGCCGAACCGTACAAGACCTTTGCGGTTTCGCAATGAAATCGGCTTTGTGTGAACGGGGCCTTAATGATTACGACAGAGAAGGAAGGTGTGAGGGTTGGGACACTTTGGATAGAAGTATCTGCTGTATCACTGAATAGTAAGCATGCATGTGCTGGGCGTGCCCACCTCCACAAGGATGAGCTTCCTGTCCTTGGGCCCCTGTTCTCCCACCATCTGCAGGCAGTTGTACTTGTTGGCTCGGAGGAGGAACTCCTGGAACAGGCCCGTCTGTGAGGTGCTTAAGAAGCCATTGAACCTTGATGCTTCGCATGTCGTGTTGAGGAAGAATTAGAGCGGGAAAAAACAGGACAGATTTCTATATTATTAATTAGCTCCCCCTCTGACCATCTGAATTGTTTACAGACTTGATATGTGAATTGATCTACTGTACAACTGTTGCTGACTTTCGGCTTTTTTTTCAGAGAAAATAATAAATGAAAAAATAAATAATTCATTCATTCTAATAATAAATAAATAAAGTGCACACCAGGCTCAAATGTTTGTCGATACGCTTCAGGGTCCGCTCTGTATTCTGAGACGTTGGAAGGGTTGGTCCATTCCTGGAGTCTGAAGCCTAGCTCTTCTGCCAGAACTTGGACTGTAGCGCTCTTCCCACAACCTGAAGGACCGGTCAGCAGAGCAATAATACCCCCCTGTGGACACAGTGGAGACCAAGGTTATTCATTACAATGTTCAGCAACATTTCTAGAATTATTTGTGATGGATGATTGTATTAGAGCTATTATGGAGGGCAAGCTTTGCCACTCCTGTTTACCGTAATGGGAGAGGAAAAAGTACTTGAACCGAGACATATTCAAAGAAATTACAAAGGTTACAGGGGGGCTACTCTGTTGTCCACCTGAGAGCAGGGGGGCTGGATGAACATTTAGCTCATTCACTCATTTTCATTCAACACATTTGAAACCTTGGATGTTGTGGGGTCCGTGTGAGTCCTGATCCAGTTCTCCACCTCCTCGATCTTCTTCTTATGCACAGCGAGCTCAGCCTGCAAAAACATTTTTGTTTGACAGTGAAACAGTGAGAAAAAACAACAGAAACATGTCAGCAACAGACAAAGTCACATTGAGTCAATTTCCTTTGTATAGCCCGTAAAGCCTTTACATCACAACTGGCTTCTCATGCCCCATTTACTGTCCCCCCCCCGCCCCCCCCTCCTCCAACCTTAGCCCTCCAAAGAGCAAACCAATCAACAGGTGTGATATTTTATATATACAGGTGTAATGTATATTTAGTCCAGGTCAATGAATCATGAGTAAAGTGGTTCACCTGTGAGTGTGGAGCATGTGCGTCCACCCAGGGCACATTGTGGTCGCTCTGATGTGGCTCTTGGACAACGGACAGGGATGAAGATCGAGGTGCTGAGCTGTTGGTCTCACCCTTTTTCGTCCTAGGACCCTTGCCGACTTTCCCCTTGCTTTCAGGAGACTTGCTCGCTAAAAGGTTACTAAATGAAGGTTCCACCCAACAGTTAGCCTGCATGGAAGAGATTTGAATGAGTAATACGTTGTTGTTGATCGGGAACAAGATAAAATGTTTTGATACGGGAATATTTCAGCAGGATTAAACTATATATCGTTGACGCCTCGTTTCCACATACGTACATTCTCGTATGCGATCCAACCGTCTCCGACCGAAAGTCCATTCATTCCTATGTGATTCTCCGTAATGTCCGTTTTTCCTCCGAGACTCCTCCCCTCCGTAAAATTTCTGTCCGGTATGTCCGTAATATACGTTCAAAAAAAATTAAATTTCGCCGTCGTTTTACAGAGATACCGTATGAAAGTTTTTATGTTTTTCACAAAACATGTAAGTACCTGGCAGGCCAAACTCCTCACCGATCTCTTTCCAAGCCTGGTTGGTTTTGTTTTTATCTCTGTATATGTCGATCCTCATGTTCCAAAGTACCGGTCTCCTAAAAACGGCCATTATCATACACTCCCCCATCTTTTGTCCATAAATAAATTAATCTCCGTACGTAAAACACTAGCGACTCCTTCCGTAAATTTACGGAAGCACGGATACGAAAAACATACGTATGTGGAAAGACATTTTACGGAGGGGAGGAGTCTCGGAGGAAAAACGGACATTACGGAGAATCACATAGGAATGAATGGACTTTCTGTCGGAGACGGTTGGATCGCATACGAGAATGTTTTTCGTATCCGTGCTTCCGTAACTTTACGGAAGGAGTCGCTGGTGTTTTACGTACGGACATGAATTTATTTACGGACAAAAGATGTCCGATTTGGGGACTCATCTCGGACTCAGACTCAAAGTGTTACCCTCCTCTGGAGCCTCAGGAAGACCTCCAGACCTGGGGCCACCAACTGCACCATTCAGTCCGATTTGGGGACTCATCTCGGACTCAGAAGCAAAGTGGTCTCGCTCCCTTGGATGATTCTCAGGACCTCCAGACCGTTGGCAACCAACCTCACCGCTCAGTCCGATTACGGGACCCATTTCGGACTCAGATGCGACGTTGTCCCGCTACTCTGGAGCTTCAGGAAGACCTCCAGACCGTTGGCAACCAACCGCCACACTCAGTCCGATTACGGGACCCATTTCGGACTCAGACGCGACGTTGTCCCGGCCGTTTTTAGGAGACCGGTACTTTCGAACATGAGGATCGACATAGAGATAAAAACAAAACCAACCAGGCTTGGAAAGAGATCTGCGAGGAGTTTGGCCTGCCAGGTACTTACATGTTTTGTGAAAAACATAAAAACTTTCATACGGTATCTCCGTAAAACGACGGCGAAATTTAATATTTTTTGAACGTATATTACGGACATACCGGACAGAAATTTTTCGGAGGGGAGGAGTCTCGGAGGAAAAACGGACATTACGGAGAATCACATAGGAATGAATGGACTTTCGGTCGGTGACGGTTGGACCGCATACGAGAATGTACGTATGTGGAAACGAGGCGTAGGGTTTTGTCATGGAAGAATTGGGGTATAAGCATTTGATGTTGGATTAATCGTAAAAGTAAAAGTGAATACTGAACACAAAATATATTGCGTTGAACATATTGCACATCGCTGGTATGAATCAAAACATATGTAAGAAACATACTTTATTTGACCTTACCTTTCTGCCGAGAGAACGCTTGGACATTCTCATCCGTGGTGCTTTACATTGGCCTGGGTGCTAGAGGTCTGTACCGATCGCGGCAGATGGGGTCATCAGAGAACCACAGCTGGGACCTGGGAATGCAGTAAGGGCTGAACACTCAGATGTCGTGTCTCGAAAGCCTGTACTTGAGCAGCTCTTCTACTCTTTAATATATCAACCCAGGTTCCCATTGTTCAAATGGATTACAATATACACATCACAAGTTAAACTATGCATGTGCTTTACATTTGCCTGGGTGCGAGAGGTCTATACCGATCGACCGCTGCAGATGTGTCACATCTGCCTCGATCTCAGTGTACACCTAAGCGACAGCGGTTGAATGGCAGCCAAAGACTCCAATAAGAGCGCAGGCAAATAGTTGAAGATCAAGTTAACAGTCACCTGGTCAAATAAACCCTGCAAGAGTGGGGAAAGCCTAGTATATTACATGCGCAACGCATTGTGCAGCTTTCAGAACTGTGTTCATTTCCACTGCTGAACTTTTTTTAACAAGTATAACAAACAGAATGCGTTGAAAAATAACCAAGCCTAATCCTGTCCTTGGGTTTGTTGGTATAACTACATATACATACCTTCGCAATGTGCGTTGTTATTCAAGTTTCAGCGACCTCTAAAGGCTCGACTATAGTTGATATGATAACTAATTAGCGTGGACGCGACGGAGCGTTTCTCTTTAAAACCGAAGGGGGTGTAGCGTTAGGGCGCACTGAAGTGACGCAGGAGTCACTGTATCTTGTGAGCACGCTGAGCTGCGCGGTACGCATGCGTCGGCCACAACGCACGAAAAAACTGAGCTTTATGTGCGTTAAATCATTATAACAATATAGCCAATTAAAAATAAAGAAAGGATGAAAATAACTTATCGACTACCTGAAAATTAAAATAGATAGGGATTGGTTGTAATGCTACGGCGCACTCTAGTGACGTGGGAGTCTTCCTGTTGTGAGAGCACGCTGGAGCTACGCAGTACGCATGCGTCTAACACAACGCTGGATAAAAGGAAGCTAAATGTGTGTTTAATCATTAGAACAATATAGGAAGGCTGAAAAACACTTATCGACTACCTGAACCCTTTCTTTAAGGATCCCAGCCTCGGCATCGCTCTACAAGTCAAGTTAAAGCAATGAAGATAATGAAACGGCCCAACATTCTGCTCACAGGTGAGTGAAGTCAACGGAGTTTAGCTAGTTATTGTTTCAAAGTTTTGATCCAGTCCGTGTGTCTGTTGTTACAGGTACGCCGGGAGTTGGAAAGACAACCCTAGGTAAAGAGCTTGCTCAACGGACAGGCCTCACCTATATCAACATAGGTGACCTAGCACAAGAAGGTGAGAACTCTGTTATTCAGAAACGCACACACAGCACCCCCCCATAACACACACACGCGCACACACACACACACACACACACACACACACACACACACACACACACACACACACACACACCCCATCAGCACAATATTTTTCCTCCCACATCCAGAGGTATCAGTGGTTGTCTCTGGTCATCGTCTTGATGTTCCTTCCCCCCCCCGCCCAGGTCAGCTCTTTGATGGTTTTGATGACGACTACCAGTGTCCTGTTTTGGATGAGGATAGGGTGAGTAAAAGTCAATATATAACACCGCCATCGTGAATATTTAATTTAAATGTATAGAATTCTGATCAACTAAAACATATTCGGCCAAATTTGTTGAACGACCTTATGCAATATAAAGAACATAGAAATGAAACTGGTGAGATTCATAGAAATATTCTGTGGTCCAGACTGATGTAAGCTATAAGTAATGAAAAAAAAATGGATCAGGTATGCAATGCAGAGAGCTAATTACAACCACAATTCTTACGATAAAAGCTACACACTGGCCTTTACCTCCTTGTGTTTGCTTGAATTGCTAGACCTGGCACATGGCTGACAAGTTATTCACCAAACATGAGATGTATGGTTCTGTACTCATTTTGTTTTGCTAATGTTTCGTCAGGTTGTCGATGAGCTTGAGGAGAAGATGGTGGACGGGGGTGTCATAGTGGACTATCATGGTTGTGACTTTTTTCCAGAGCGCTGGTTTCATATTGTGTTTGTCCTTCGCACGGATAACACAAATCTCTACAGCCGTTTAGAAAGCAGGTAACTAAATCCTTAGGCTGTTTCGGTAGGAAGTCAAAGTTAGTTAAATGTGCTGTAGTTACGATTTGAGATATGACGACATATGGGGCCAAATTCCAAATCGGCGCGTCTGAGCTTTGTTTTTTCATAGGCGGACCAGTATACCTAGTGCTCGTTTTACACCTAACGCCATTTCTAGCCACTGGGGGTCCAAAGGCAGGCTAGGGGGTACTCATATTATTGTTGAAAGAATTGATAAAGTCAAATTTTCATGCCATGGGACCTTTGAATATATTACACTTTTAACGTTTGCACTGTTTCTACAATGCATTTTTTACTTTGCCTTTATTTTTCTTAATTTCTCTGTTCTTTTATTATTTCATTTGATTGTATTACATAATCTTTATGTTGATCACTTTGAGACTGCCCCGTGTATGAAGAGTGCTATATAAATAAAGTTGGCTTGCCTATAATGCCATGATGTGCTTTCCCATTCGGTAGGGGCTACACAGGGAAGAAACTGCAGGACAACGTCCAATGTGAGATCTTTCAGACCATTTATGAGGAGGCCATGGAGGCCTACAAGGAGGACCTGGTTCACCAGTTACCGAGCAATAAGCCAGAGGACCTTGAGAGCAACATGGATCGTATTGTCGAGTGGATGGACCAGTGGATAAAAAACAACAACTAGTGTGTAGGAAGTACACATACATTGACTTGTATGATTGGTCCTCACAGATAGAGCAAGATATGGACATTATATGTGGCGTATTCGCAGAAGACAAACATTATTGGGAAATTAGTAGGCATGTGTGACTTTTTCTTTTTGAATAAAAAAAATTAATTCTTCCATAATTTTTAATGTTTCGTTTTTCAACCCAACAATTCAGATGTACTGACTCCCATTAGTGCGACAAAGGTAATGCTGAAAGTGCTAGAAAGAAATGTCCATTTAAGGATTATGTAGTTCTGCAATGTATTGGTTTATTAAAATGTCCCCATGTAGGTGCCACTTTAGCATTACTTTATAGCAATTTAAAATAAACCACCCTTATTATAGTCAATGATACGGGTATAGCCCACACAGTTGCAGTATACCTTTGTATGGTGCCACACTTCTAGAGCAAATGCAATTTTGTCAAAGTCCCTGTATATTACAGAGGCTGTAGTTATTATATAGCAGCCTCTGCCCAGGATCCCATTATTTGATGGATATGATTTGCAGAAAAATCCGTTCTTGCGCCCCCTCCAGCTCCCAGAGGGGGAGGACACCCTCCGTTCCTCCCATTTCTAGCCAATAGGCTATGCCCCCTTTTCCAGACCTCCCGTCCCTTATGAGTTCACTTTTTCTCGAAAAAATTGTATATGGGTGCTCCAAAAACTTATGCATCCAATTATAATTCTCAGACATTTTATGTCACTTTCGATAATAGCGTCCGCTAAATGACTATGTATTTTTCTATCATGTTGAAGTCATCTGTATAGGCTAGGAGGGTAAGGGTTCAGTCTTGTTTTAAGTGCAATATTTTTTCATAATGTCAAAATATAACACTTTCAATAAGAATAATAAGTCAAAGTTAGATCAAACTAATAGTGCACGTGGCTACCTACGCCCCTGTCTACTGCACACTCACTATCCATCTTGAAGTACATCATTTGGGTATAGAAAAATTAAGATCGAAGCGAAGCCTATGAATGTGTTAACAGATTGAGTGAACATTTTAATTTGAAATAATTAGTTACTTTTTAAAAAAAATATTTAGGCCTACATTAGGGGTCATGCTGGCCCAGTAGCATTGCAGTGTTGTCACAGAGTTTAATGAAACCAACCACACAGGTTGGACCGGCCCTCCGGCAGATGGGCGGCCCCCTCCCGCGCTCCGAGCTGATGCTTCATCAGTCGCCTTCAACCAAAACCAGCTTCACGCACAGCATAAGGGAGTGGGAGGTCACGTGGGTCGTCCGACCTGTTTGCAGAAACTGCTGCTGGCCAAGAGATCGACAGGTGGTGTAGAGGTAAATATACACAATGATATGACATTGTACTGTTAATGTTGCGTTTGAAAGCAAATCAGATTGTTTTATAGCTATGACTTACGCCTTAAAAGTTCCCATCGCTTACATTGTGAATTGTTAGTATCACAGACCCTTGGCTTTTATCGTTAGCCGAGTAGACGTGCATTTGTGTGCAGTGTGTAACGCTAAGGTTTTAGGATTGAAGGATCTACAGGGTTGCATTGCAGTTTAAAACTATCGTCACCACTGGAACCATCAGTTTTACTGCATACTTTGCTGCTTGTTGACAACCTTTAACTGTGTCATTAACAATGCCAACATTTTAATTGACCAAATTGTAGTTTATTTAACAATTTGAACAATGTTCCAGTGCAGTGTCAGTTGAAACAAGAATTCTAATTTCTTGGCATTGAGGAACGGTTTGTATTTTGTTCTTAATCTTCCAGTTGCTGCTTTCTTTCTGCTCAGAGAAAAAAAACAAAGGGATTGCCAATGTATTCAGGGTCCAATGGTTATGCTACCCGTGTTGACCATGTGCGGGAGAGCCCCTACTACGATGAGGTTCCCCTGGGCTCCTTGTGGCGGGACGCACCACCAGTACGTCCCCTGCATGACATGCAACGCGGAGCCGACATCGCCGTCAGCTCGGACCCCCTGCCCCCGCCCCCCTTGCCCGAGGCGCCTGCAGTGGGAGGCGGTCTCTACGGCGCTCCCGGCAGCGTGGGGGACCCCCTGGACCCCGACAGCCAGGCCATGGACATCAAACCCGTGCGCCGCTTTGTCCCCGACTCCGTGAAGAACTTCTTCCGCAGCAGCGGTAGAAGCCTCACCCAGGGCTGGCCGGCTCCTCCTCCTCCAGCCCCCCAGGACCCCGACCCCCTCGCCCCCTCCTGGATGCAGGAGGACAGCAACCGCACCACGCCGGGCGTCCGCTGCTCCCCTCCCCACTCGCCGCCCCCGTCCCCCTCCCTCCCCGGCTCCTACGTGGACCGCCACGGCAGCTACGCCTCCCGGAAGGAGCGGGACGGCCTGCTGCTCGGCGCAGAGGCCCTGGGCTCGGTGTCGGAGGCGCCTACCAACAGCTCGGCCATGACGTACAGCGAGCGCGTGGAGGACTACCACCTGCGCTACGCCTACATGAAGTCCTGGGCGGGCCTCCTGCGCATCCTGGGCTGCGTTGAGCTGCTGCTGGGCGCGGCCGTGTTCGCCTGCGTGTGTGCCTACGTGCACAAGGACAACGAGTGGTTCAACCTATTTGGCTACTCCTCGCCGCAGATGTACGGGGGGCTGGGCGGAGGCGCCATGAGTGGGGCCTACGGGCAGGGCGGGATTCAGTACACGGGCCCCAAGACGCCGTTCGTCCTGGTGGTGGCCGGCCTGGTGTGGATCGTCACGGTGATCATCCTGGTCCTGGGGATGAGCCTGTACTACCGCGCCATCCTGCTGGACTCGTCCTGGTGGCCGCTGACCGAGTGCATGGTCAACGTGACGCTGGGCGTGTTGTACCTGGCGGCGGGCGTGGTGTACGTGCGGGACACCACCCGCGGGGGCCTGTGCAGCACGCCGGTGTTCAACAACGGCGTGAACGGGGCCTTCTGCCGCACGGAGGCGGGCCAGACGGCGGCCATGGTCTTCCTGTTCCTCACCATGACGCTGTACTTCCTGGGCGCGGGCGTGTGTCTGATGCTGTGGAGGCACGAGGCGGCCCGCATGAGGAAGGCGGCGCTCGACCAGGAGGTGAACAACAAGAGTGTTGTGACCGAGAGGCACTCCGACACATCCGACGTTTGCTCATCATTTGGCCCACTCATCAATGAAGTTTTGTCCTAATTGTCCTTTTTATTTTGTATGTCATTGTCTCAGATGGAAACGATTGCGTCCTCCTTACCGATGTCCATAGTAAGTCTTCAGGCATAACTGTCTCTCAGTCAAATCACTAAGCATACGTTACTTACAAAACCCTAACCAGAATCTACAACCTCAAACTTTGTCCTAAAAGCTCAACGGAGGAGGTTCCCGGCCATCAGAGGCCACCCCCCTCCCCACCTTTCATCAAGATGATGCTTACAGCCAGACCAACTCCCGTGCTGGCCTGCCCATGCCCCTGGAGCCGGAGATCCTCCAGGGTTACATCCCAGCCGGGCACATCCCCAAACCCGTCATCATAGCGGACTATGTGGCGTGAGCGCTTGACTTCAATACTTTCTCACTCTAACCTTTTTATATTTTACATTCAGGGGAGTTTGCTGACACTTTTATCCAAAATGAATTACAACCAACATTCACACATTCACGGAGGAGTAAACCACGCAAGGCTACAGCCAGCTCGTCATGAGCAGTTAGGGTGGGGCATCTTGCTCACGGACACCTTGACACTCAGCTAGGAGGAGCAGGGGATCGAACCAGCAACCTTCCGGTTACCAGTCAACCTGCTCTACCTCCTGAGCCACTGCCGCCAACTATATGGGCCAAAATAATAGGAATAAAGAATTGAATAGAATAAAACTACAGTAATGGATCGGCAGTGTGAAGCACTATAAATATAGCGAATAATAATGTACGGACAGGGTTTATATGGTGATCATCAATTGTAAATGGTAATATTCAACATGGGTAAGGTAAGAAGGCAGAGATCTAACCGTGTACATTTTTTTTCCCCGCAGGAAGTATCCCAGTATCCAGTCGGAGGAACAGAGGGATCAGTATAAGGCGGTTTTTAATGACCAATATGCAGAGTACAAGGAGCTGCATGCCGAGGTTCAGGCAATAGCCAAGAGGTTTGGGGAGATGGACGAACTCATGTCCAGCCTACCACCTCGCCCCTCTAGTCAGATGGTAAATCCCCCTTATACAAACATAAACGTCACCAAAGAAACTAGAATAAATATACAGATCATTTAACCTGAATAAAATCTCTAATTTTCAGGAAAAAGACCGCATTGATGGCATTATGCTCGAATACCAGAAGAAGAAAGCTGTGAGTATACAACCTTAACCGTACACTTTTCATATTCACACGCGGGCATCCGTGGCCTACTGGCTAAGGAGTTGGACCGGTAACCGGAGGCCGGTTCAACTCCCGACCGGTAGTTAGAAAGAAAATGTGGACAGGGGGAGTAGTTGTAGAGTACCCTCCTACATCCTCATCCGCCCTTGAGCAAGGCACCTGAAACCCCCACCTGTTCCCCGGGCGGCTGCAATTATTATTTTTTTGTCAAACTAACATAATTCCAACAAATGGCAATCTCGGGGTTATAATTGAGTGTCCAATGTGTCTGGAGATGATCTGTTTGATAGATGATATATAATATTGATTATTTTAATTTTCCTTTTAGGACCCAACATTTTTGGAAAAGCGAGATAGGTGTGAATATCTGAAGAACAAACTCGCACACATCAAGTTCAAGATTCAAGAGTATAACAGTATAACTGCTGGAAAGATGGCCTGAGCAGCTCTGCTAAGAGCATTTAAACCTGAACACTACACTTCTTCCAAATGTATATGCATGCATATAGAATGTATATATTATATGTAGATACTTTTTTTTAATCAATACATTCAATTTCAAACACAAAAACTCCCAAACTCGCCATTGAAAATGTTTATTCCTGATTTAGTATTTTCCTGTGTATTTTGGTTGTTTTAATGTTTTTCTAGTGCAATGTATTCAACCCTTTGCCCTGTAACTGTAAATATATATTTTTATAATTGAAATTATGTTTGCATTGTATTATTCATTATTTTAATACTTTCATATTTTACATCTATCCACCGTATCATATGTTTACTTATGAGTGAGAGGCAGGGTGGTAGCATGCACTAGATGTATTCATGTTTTCACTACAGCAAAAGTATGTCTAGCTGAAAAATGCTGGATAGAAATTCATGGTGGCCAAGAAGGGCCAGAATCCTCAGACAAAATATGATTGATATGACATATGCCTCACTTGGATCCTAGTTGTTCATCTGATCATGAATTACAATTAAATTCCTGATTTGAAAATATCTAACATATCAATAATGTATTTATATTAAGATTTTTATATAGGTTATTTGTCAATTAACTGTTAAACCTACTTTCAAATCATTTCTTAGACCACCACTATTAGGAATTGGTGTTTTGGGGCATTTTGTTTCGTCACTTAGCTCTGCAACAATGCAGGGAAAGATTGGTCCGCTGATACAGCACACAAGGGGTCTTATCATGACAGAACCCCTGCATCATCCCAATAAGCCCATCTTATATGTGGAGAACATAGAACATTAGCAGGTTACCACCCGTCTCGCCTTGCAAACAAAACCAGTCCCAACAATGACCTTAAAACAGTTTTTCTTTTCTTTTTTTATGAACCTTTTGTGATCCCTTAAGAGTGTCCCTGAAGAAATCAAGCTTGCAACTCCCAGGAGTTTTCTTAGGAGATTACTGTTCCAAGTATTTCAACAATTTGGCTCCCAGTTTGGCTGCCCAGATTGCTGCATCAAAATGTGTTTGTGTGCCCAAGTGCGTGCGTGCGTTAATCAGCTGACAATAAGTTATTGTGTTTGTAGTTAAGATGTGTGTCTCCAGATCTCCTATTTTGTGTTCTCTGTTATGCGCTCAACAAAACGCTTCAATATGTAAACATACTAGTTTGCCTACCGTTTTGTAATCAGCAGGTCAGCCCTCCAGGAGAGGGCTGACCTGCTGATGGCTGGGCCACACCCTTGCCTTCTTATTGGCGAAGAGAGCATCCACTCACCCCGACCTACAGGTTGGGTGAGTAAAGGACACCTGTAGTGCGGTTGTGAGCGGATGCGATCTTCGCCAATAAGAATGCAAGGGTGTGGCCCAGCCATATCCCTTCCTGACGGACAATCCATATGATCCATTCCGTGCGCCAAACATCACCTGAAACCCAAGCAGACATTTGGATCGCGTTGGAGGCCAACATAATACTTACTGACAAAGTCGATATAACTCAAAATCTTTTGAGTTTTAACCGGTGAGCTCCATCTTAAGGCTAAATTATACATGCACCTTGGCTGTGATATCAGACTTCTGTTCAGTTTCAGTAGGTTACTTTGGGATACTCTCGATGGTTCGTTGATGCTGAATTATTTGGTTACCAAGTTTAACATTCCGTCTTCACCGAGCAAATCTATCAACGTGTTGAGGTTGCGGTGACGTGTTTATTAGCTCGGATATTACGACTATTAGGCCTACTTATTTTAGGTTAAACTGCATTTTTGCAATGTTAAACGGCATCAGCAATCCAAGCCGTGTCTAACTTCATGTTATTTAAATCTTTCCCTCGCCTTCCTCTTTAACGTTTAGTTTTCTATTATATCTTTATGTTTCCAGAAGCTCCTATATTAACCTAATCATTCGAAATTGGGAACCCTGTGTGTGTGTGTGTGTGTGTGTGTGTGTGTGTGTGTGTGTGTGTGTGTGTGTGTGTGTGTGTGTGTGTGTGTGTGTGTGTGTGTGTGTGTGTGTGTGTGTGTGTGTGTCGGGGGTGTGCGCTGGTTTTAAACATCATGTCATTATTAATCACAGGTAAATACAAATGCCGGCTAAGAAGCTCAGCCTGCCCCCATACCAGCCAGACACCCACAGACAGTAAGTTAACCTCCTGCACTATTGATACTGTTCCTTGCTTCTACCACCACATCGTCATCATAAATCCAGCCCCAATATTAAGGCAGATACAATTCTAATAATTAATACATTTGAATGTATTTATTCTATGTAATGTCTAAGTCTGAGTTGCAGTTGACAAAAATCCTTAAACTAACAAGGGTTAGCGTCTCAGCTAACTCGAGCTAACAACACCCCTCCCTCCCGGCAGCCATGGCAGCAGACACAAGCCCAGTGAGCGTCACTCCCAACCGGTGCTGTCCCACTACCCCGCGTCAGACTACCTCCACTACTACCGCTGGGGCTCCCCGCCCGGCGTCATCAAGATCATCAGCATCATCATCGTGATAATGTGCGTGGCGGTGTTCGCCTGCGTCGCCTCCTCGCTGGCCTACGACAGCATGTCCGGTGGAGGCCTGGGCGCCCTGGTGCCAGGCCTCGGCGGTGCTGGCTCCTACGGCGGGGCGGGATCCTACGGCAGCGGAAGCTCCTTCGGCGGGGGCAGCTCCTACGGCGGCAGTGGCTACGGCGGCGGCTACGGAGGAGGAGGCTCCTCCTACGGGAGCCAGTACATGGACCCCCGGGCGGGGAAAGGCTTCATGATCGCCATGGCGGCCATCACCTTCATCGCCGTGCTCATCATCTTCGTGCTGGTGGTGTCCCGGCAGTCGTCGTCGCGCTCGCCCAAATTCTTCCTGGCGGCCATCATCATCTCTGCCATCCTGGCGTTCATGATGCTGATCGCCACCATCGTGTTCCTGGTGGCCGTGAACCCCACGGCGCAGAGCTCGGGCTCGAACGCCTACAGCCAGATCCAGCAGCTGTGTGCCCAGTACCAGAACCAGAACCAGGCCCAGGGGATCTTCATCAACCAGTACCTCTACTCCTACTGCGTGGTTGAGCCCCAGGAGGTAGGCTCTTCCATCCTTGGGACTTCAGCCCTATATTCCTACATTTAAATATAACAATGCACTTGCTGTCAATTATTTTCAAACACAACTATCTCCTTTGGTGATATATGGTGTGATATATGCGTTATAATTGTCCCAGGACACCCTTTAACTGGTCTGCAACCTATTTCTTTGTTAGAATAGCTAGTTGAGCTCATTCTCACCGACATTTTGCATTACTGACTATCAATATGAAGCAAAAAATACACAGCATGTTGAGCTGGTATCGCTTTTTGTATCAAATTAATTAAAGTAGCTCTTCGATTCACTTGAAGAGCTCCTCTGTTGTCTTACAGCAGTGTTTGTAACTGTAATCCTCCTACTTCTCCCCTTTGCCATACACATGGCCATGATGAGGCCGTGACATTAGGCCTACTGCCCTCTCTTCCTCACAGCCTCCAACCGACCAGACTGAAACTAAAGATTCACCTGTGTCACCATGTTTCTCCCAGGCCATAGCCATCGTCCTGGGCTTCCTGATTTTCGTGGGCCTCATCATCCTGATGGTGTTCGCCATAAAGACCCGCGCCGCGCTGCGGCGCCGGGGCAGAGACCGCGTCCTGTGGGAGGAGGTGAAGAGCCTCAAGGGCGGCTTCCCCAACAGCATCGGTGAATGGGTGAGATAAACCTCACTCATTAGTAGAACCTTACCCATTCACCCAATGTAGTGCGCTGGACTGAATGCAAACCAATCAAATTTACCTTTTTATGTTTTGCATTAGACTGCCACAGACCCTAGATTTATGTACCACTTTTTAATATGAAATATGTTTCAATGGGGAAATCAAAGGGAAAAGAATTGATGCAAAACAATATTTTAATAAAGTACGGTTGAAAGAATTATGCTTTTATTTTGAGGAAGGCTGAAACTGGTAGCGGGAATAATGCACACACCAAAGACAGCCACAGCTGGGGCGTGGATGATACCAACGCCCAGCCAGCCACCCATTAGACGTTCTGGAAATGTTAGTTGGCCCTTGAAGAAAGATGTTTGTAAAACTAGCTTTGGGGCATGTTTTTTTTTTTTTAAATAAACAAGTCAGCTTACCCCTGAGTGTTAGGGGAAAAGTTTCCTGTGTCATCACAGTTTCGGTAGCATTCTGGTATGTGGTTAGAAAGTGGTGGAACCGGTTGGTCCTGGACAAAAACATTGTTGACAATTCAGACCTGACTGGTTCCTATTACAAAAATAAACTACAGTTTAAAAAGAACAAATGCAAGGAAGCCAAACAATAGTAAAGTAAGACGCATATCAAAAACATGGTTGATTAAATGTATTTATTAGTTAATCTAATGACTAATTCCACTACAATCGTTTAGCTTTTTGTTTTTAAAACCAAAATATTCCTTCCTTACTGGAAATGTTACTCTACCTCAACATTTGGCATGAGGTAATAAATTGAATTGCAATTATCATCTGCTAGAAGAAGATGTCAATGTTGGGTGTGGTGGTTGTAATCCATATGCTATGTTGGCCTGGATACTGGATACTCTGGTCTGAAACCCACCCTGTCACGACTCAGTCCACTCCATTCACCAAATGAAGTGGTCAGTTTGGCCAGAGTAGTCAGGATTGGGAAAAATTGCCACCCTTCTCCCTTGATGAGTGGGTTCTTTGTTATTGCTCTAAACTTATTAAAGAGGTGTTGAGTTTCATATGTTTGAGAAGGATCCCGTTGTTTGTTTATGGCCAGTGTCTTGGCAGGTTGGCTCAAAGATCTACCAATAAAAACAACAACTCTGTTTTCAGTTTTCAGTTCTAGAATGTTAAAGCTACCTGCAGAATAACAAACCAGATGCCATAAAATGGTTGAACTTTTTTGGAATAAATAGCACATTGAAGTAAAGACGAAACAAAAAAAATAATGATTCACGGGCCCAATAAAAGAATCGGAGAACCTTAACTCTTATGAGGTCTCCTTCTAAACCACTGTGAGCTTAAAGAGCACCTATTATGCCTTTTCGACTTTTATGACCCATAAACGTTGTTATAATGATTTATTGTCATGTTTAACCATACTAAAGTGCCAAATAATGACGTACATGATGAGAGGAAGAGTTTCCTGAAAATCTACATCGTTTTTTGTGCTGTGATTCGTGTCAGGTTGCTCTATAGGAGTCATTAATAAGAAATTAAGACCAGAAAAGTAGTATAATAGGAGATCTTTAAACACACACTCATCCACAGAGAGCTGTGCTTAAGGCCTTAAGCTAGAAAACCAAAACGGTTAGCTGCTTTAGAAATCAGCGATCAGCAGTGAATTGAGAGCTGTGGTGCATCTTGGGAAGACTTCGTTTTGGCTTCAATTCCATCAGCCTCATTTTGTTTTTATGAAGGCTTTGTTCGAAGTGGAAAAACTTGAATAATGTAGGCATGTACTGGGAAAATTCCAGAACTGTGCAGTACCAGTGACTAATGCATTTCAAACATATATTGATTTTGATGATGCTACAATATGATGCATCGAATGGAACAGGGAACCAACGCGACCATTAAAGCCATTGTTCCTTGGACTATTAGTTGTATAATTAAGCAATTTGTGTGGCCTACTTTGGCATGGTCATTTAAGTTAATGAGTTCTTAACTTATCATTCGCAATTATCTTGGCGTCTAGGTGAACAATGTGTCTGGGGAACCAGAGGTCATGCTGAACGACCCTAATGATGCGGTTTGGAGCCCCAGGACCTACCTGGACAGTCCCGACTACAACAAGCCCATATACCTACCTGGGTAAGGTTTCCTACAGTCAACACAAGAGCCGGTCTTACCTGTTTCCATGTTCAACCAGACCGCCCTGACCTCGCTTATAAGGGAACTCTGAGTTTACTGTGAGGCCTGGGCTACAGAATGTGCCTGATCCACAAGCATGTTATTGTGTTATAGTTTGGACTAAAAAATATTAACGTTCAGATTAAGAATGAATTGAGAAAATTAATCTAACTGATAAATTTGAAACTCAGATTATAAAACTGCTTGACACCAGTAACATATTTTATCAATGTTTTTGTTTGTTTGTTTTACCATTTCATTCAGTCTTTATCTATCCAGCTAGTAAAGTATTTTTTTTTTAAAGAGGCTAATGTTTATACTCTGTTCTAATCTTTACGAGTAATTAAAATATAATATCCTTAAAAGACTCCCTCAACGTACAGATTATTGAAAAGGTTGAAATGCTCTGGTGCGGCCTTTTCACAGAGACTCGGACATTACCAGCTCGCAGGGTGGCCTGAAGAAGGATTCGGAGGCCGACTCTGGCCATGAACTGGACGAAGAGGACTTCAACATGTAAGTATATCGAAAGAAATAGGGGGTTAAATATGAGCTCTACAAATGAATAGTAAGGACATTTAGGATTGTGCCAGGGCATTATTGACAGACATTGAGGACCAAACGTGTACCGTTGTCTTAGTGCCCTTATTTTATTTGGTGCCACCCCCAGAATGCATGTAACTGAATGACTTGCAGCTGTGTACCACACATGTCGCAATGTGCCGAAGGACAGCCCCCTTCCAAGAAAGGTAGTGGCTAGAAAAACACATATTTGTGATGTTGATTGGACTGAACTGCCACTGTGAAAGGTCTTGGCAAACTTGTTAAACCTTGAAAGGAAAAACTAGTGCATGGTTCGTCAACACAATATATTTCCAAATTATTTGCTGACAAACTGTATGAATTGTTTTTGTCTCGCTTTTCGTAAAATATGACCAAACCGCTATCCTCCAATATCAGCTCCATATGAATGTGAATAATAGGAAACAGATAATGTTTCTGTTAACCTTTACTAGTGGTAGTCAAAATAGAGTTTGTTTTCAGGCCAAACATGGATCTTAGATTTCACAAGGACAACATTGTATTGCCATAATGAGATGATCACTTATAGTAACGCAGAACTGTACGGCCCAACTGGTATTAACTGGCTTCTCCTACATGACAATTGAGTTATCATTTAAACCAAATATATTTCTATGCAAACATGAATAAATAACTCAGAGATTCCTGCTAATGATATCCAACTTTGAAATAATATCTAATTTCTAACATTGTCAATGACTCTGTCCACCTTAAACTATTTTGCAAATGGTTAAAAAGTATGTGGTAGACGTAAACATTTTTTGAGCATGAACATGACCCCTTTACTTAGATGGACAAAGTTACATGTTATGGGGTTAACCTATGTCAAATGTTCACCGTATCTTATTAATTTAATAAAGTAATCAGATCAGGTAATCGGAGGCGAGAAAATCTGATATTGAACGAACGAGATGACTGCAGGGGAAAGAATTTTAATTATTGATCGTCTTTTACTTTTTCTTCATCAGGGACTTTCCGCCCATCATGGATGAGCAGGAGCGCTTGGACTACAAAAGGCAGTATGACAAGGACCATCAGGAGTACAAGGGCATTCAGGCTGAACTGGAGAACCTGAACGCTGGTCTGGCTGATCTGGACCGGGAGCTGGACCAACACAAAGAAGGAAGCCCTCAGTTCCTGGTAAGGCGCTGTAGTAGAAAACCAATTCAGGGAAGTGTGAAGTTAGTGTACTGACATGTTTGTATGCTTTTTTTTAATACACTGAGGCACCTTATTACAATTTAAAGTACATGTCTTTATCATTGAAATGTTTTAATGCCTCAAAAACGTATATTATTCAAGTTGTTAGTTATTAGTATTAAGTAGAAAGCAGACTTGCCAACTGTCATTCAATTGTAATTTATTGACATGCTACAGTACTAGACTAGAGATGGAGAACAACATTAACATTCGTTTATTGGAATATAACTTTTATACATACGCACGCAATATTTTAAGATACGGTTCATGCAGTGTATTGCAATGACAAGTAGTATGAATTAGATCTGCTGCTGGAATGACTCACAGAATACCCAACAGAAACTTGCATTTTCGATCAATGATATAAATGATGACTACATTTTATGATAATTAATAAAGATAACGACGGCCCTGCTGATGCTTATACTTATTTTCAATACCACAGATGCAGCAGAATACTCTATCCGGGATTTCCTAAAACAAAAACATAATTCAACCAATAATGGTTGATTGGACTTGTAAATCCTCACGGATGCATGCATGTGGTGGATGGTTTCAGAAGGGTTCCGAATCTAAATTCTCCATGCATGTCAAATGTATTCATGTTGCACTGTTCTGATTGTTGGTCTGATGAGTTTTTGTGTGTTTGTTTTAACCCAGGATGCCATGGATGAATACAACAGGCTGAAGAATATAAAAAAGGCAAGGACATTTACTACAACTAAACATGCATTATCCAATCAATCTGTTTTCTTTCAAAATAAAAAGCAAACACTTCTATTTTGTATTTCAGTGGCACACATTTAGATTGATTTATTCATGTTCTTTTTTTTTATATCTCTCTATTTAGTCGGCAGATTACCAAATCAAAAAGCAGAGGTGCAAATATCTCAAGTCTAAACTGTCGCACATCAAGCGGAGGGTCAGTCAGTACGACCAACGGCCCTGATCCCTGACCGCTGCACCGCCCAGCTTCTACAAAACCCCTGGTCCCATTCTATGGATTGATTTTAGATTTGAATGTTTTTACTTGCCTTATGTTCTAAAATTTTAACATGAGTGATTTTAAATGTATGATGAGGATTTTATTCTCTGTAGTTCCAGCCTTTTTTTTTAAAAATTAAAATACAAGGTTTTTGTATTGACCTGTAATGGCTAACTCACCAGTTCAGTGGTTTAGATTTGTATAAAATGGGTAATGAACAAAAGGAATTTATTTTCTTGACGCAGGTTATGCGCACTGACGCGCATCATTTTCAGAGAGCGATATACAATTTTATTTTATTTTTTGCAGCTTTTGTGTTGTCCTTCTACATGGTCTTTATCACCCCCATGATCAATCAGGGTTTTGAATAAATCAGCTATTTGTACTGATATTTTTTACATGAAGACATCCCCTTCCAAAGCCAAGTAGGTTTGGCTTTGGTTGACAGTTTTATCGAAGTGTTTTTATATAAATCATTTAACTGTAGTAGGCCTATTCTGAAGTTATTGCAATTTATGTAGCAGCACGACCAAAATCAAATATATATGTATCATACAATAAATGTTTATTTAGTTATTATGTCTCTCAATGTGTTTTTTATTTGAATCGTTTGTGAGTGGGAAACTCAAGTTACAAATGGTAAAAGCAGCTTAAGGGTTATCTTAAAGATCCTATATTCTGCTTTTTTAGGGTTATTAATTGCATTTTGGGTTACTTCTAGAATAGGGTTAAATGCCTGTATGTTATAAATACCCCTTATTCTCACACTGGGGAAAAGTCGAAAAGCATGATATATCACCCCTTTAATCTATATTTTTCTACAGGTAAAATCCATGAGTTAAAAAGGGATCACCTAAACGTTCAATAGAGGGCGCACTTGTAACAAAGTAGATCCACAGCACCCGAAGAAGAGCATTGAAGGAAATACAGTATTGTGTTGAGTATTGTGTCAAACGAGGGGTAAGTTTTACTATCTGAAATGGCTACATTGTTAAACACATCTAGTTCATGTCTGGCTACAATGTTTAGCAGATCTAGTTCAGATCAGGAGAGTCTAAACCACCCTTTGGATGTATTTTAATTTAGTTTTCAAGGAAGAGTGATGCAAGGCTTATTAGGCTCTATGCTTGCTTAGTGATGAGCATTGCACGGTTTGATTGTATTGAAGGCTGTATAATGTTAGAAACGAAATAATTATATATTTATATGACCCAGTGCGAGGGATATCGTTTAATTTACGCATGCGAGGGATAAGGTGTCAACCCTGAATTAACTTCGATTTCAGATGTTCAAACCATGTCCCAAACATGAACCTTTTCTGGATATAGATTGATGCAGATTAAAATACATCCGAGCAGTGTATTTACCTTGATAGGCTTCTATAAGGGGTTCATTATTATATTTTAAGTTCAACACCTTCGCCACCATATGCACTAATCTTTAAAATAACAACTTGTAAAGTAGTAATGCTGAACCTTTGATTGAGATCTTCATTCTAGCGAAGCTGCGATTGCTTTTCTAGATGTATATTCATACTCTTATTAAACTGTCAGGAGAGATCATGGATGAAGAACCAGAAAGAGCCAAACGTTGGGAAGGAGGCTATGAAAGGACATGGTAGACAATCGAGACATCATCTCGCACATAACAAACATTGAGCTTCTGTGCCTTTTGGATAGTAGCCTAAGTATTTCTTTTATTTCTTTTTTTGACCTGTAGGGAAGTGTTGAAAGAGGATGAATTTGGGTCACTCAAAGCTACTGTGGAGGAAATATTGTTTCAATCCAAAAGAAAAAGGTATGCAAGCACAATCATTTGCCATATTCTAGCGCTTTTTTTTATTGCCTCAGAAATTTCAGGAAACTGATAAAATAATATAGGCTATATATTTTTAACCCACCTAGAGCATTGGAGAGCCATGGACAAGTGCGGCTTGGGATGGTTAGTATTATTGATGCTGTGTTTTAACCATATGGTGTTTATCGTCATTAATAACTCGACTTTGAATAAATAAGCAACTGGGATTTGATTTGAGTTCACCTTTATAAGTAGGGGTTTTAAACGGGTTGTGAAAGAATTGCAACGATCTCTGCATTACACCATCCTGGCTGGAGGTAAAACCACAACTTGTTTATTAAATGATATGAGTCAGAAGTGAGGTGATGCAGTTGATCCTTAAATCGTCCAACATAAAAATACAGAATAATTTAAGGTAACGCTTTATAATAAGGTGCCATAATAATAAATAGCAAACTATTCATTACCTAACCCTTTGTTAATATTTGTTAATTGTTACAGAAATATCTATTCGGCACAAGTTAATAGTTATAGGTGTGTTAGGGTTAGGGTTGTGTGTTAGGGTTATGCAAACAACTATTATTAAATTAATGATGAAAAAACGATTAACTTGTGCTAAATAGATATTTTAGTAACAATTAACAAATATTAACAACGGGTTAGGTAATGACTAGTTGGCTATTAATTATTATTGCACCTTATTATAAAGTGGTACCTAATTTAATTTAGCATCGTCACTTACTGTGTCTTCATCATGACCAGAGAGGACGAATATGAAATAAAGTAATACTGTCTGTATGTGTGTGGTGTATGTATGTGTATATATATATATATATGTATATATATATATATATATATATAAATCCTTTGATTCTTTGTCTTAGATGCGGCATCTTTATGTTGTGATCGACTCTTCGAGAACAATGGAGGACATGGACTTAAGGCCAAACCGCCTCAAAGCCACTCTGAAGGTAGCTAGGGTTAAGGTTTTCTAGATAAGGTCATGAAACTCAACATTTTTACATTAAACATATACATTTGTGCTTCCTCTCCAGCTGATGGAAGCATTCGTGGAGGAGTATTTTGATCAAAACCCCATCAGCCAGGTAAGGTACAATTATGGTACAATTCACTTTTGTCCCTTTTGGTATAATAAAAATGTACCACATTTAAAAAATAAAGTCTGTATGTGAATGAGTGAATGACTTCTGTCTGCTATCCGTCTAGGTGGGTCTGATCACAACGAAGAACAAAAGAGCAGAGAAGCTGACGGAGCTTGCAGGTGTGAGAAGAAAATGTAACCGTTGTCGGCGCAACATGACGTTGAACATTTCTCAAATTGGTGTTCATCAGGTTCCTCTTGTAGTTTTTGTGCTTGGAGCTTGCACCCAAAGCTCCCCCTGATTTGGTGGTGTGATGACCTGTGTCTGTGCTTCACAAACAGGGAATCCAAAGAAGCACTTGGCTGCCCTTAAGAAGACAAGGGACGCGGCTTGTGTTGGCGAACCATCTCTATACAACTCTCTCAATCTGGCCATGCAGACACTCAAGTACGTTTGGGTTGGTAAAGTCTGTATTTATATATATGTATATACATATATATTTATACACTTTCGTCAATCATTTGTCTGTTCGTATATACGTGACCTTTTTATCTGACCTTTCATACAAATTTTTATAATTTTCATAAAAATATGTCATCTAATATCGATAGCTTATATTAGTCAGCAATCTCATGAAACCATCTGCCTTCCAAGCGGTCCCAGCTGGGGTTGTGGACCCCACCTGGAGATGTATTTAAGTTGTTGACCCTTTGTGTCTGAAGGCACATGCCTGGACACACCAGCCGGGAGATTGTGGTCATCTTCAGCAGCCTCACCACGTGTGATCCAGCCAACATATATGAGCTGATTAAGGTAAAGCTGGACCCTGGTTAGAACAGTACCACAAAAATGCTTCTATTGTAATAGTGTGTAGCGTGTAAATGTGTCTGGTTAGAATGTGAGATGCTAACCAAATTCAAACACAACTGAAATCCTACAATATATATGTTCATTATTTATGTCATTAATAATAACGAACAGTATGTTCAATATAAGTGTATTTCTACAGTAGCCAGTCTAAACAGAGCTGATTTGAAACCTTTAGACACTTTTCAAGTTTACTTCTGCCGGCCGATTTGGGTTTGACTATTATTCATTTACATTTCCCCGCCTCCAGCTATATTACTGGTCAAAAAGCATTAAGTGAAAGAAAGTGAAACGCCCTCTCTGCCTTCAGACTTTTTAGATATTAATCTTAAGTCTGATTTGTGAGAGTGCACTAATACTTACTACCAATATATATTCTTGATACAATCAGTGTCATATTCCTTAAAATGTATTTCTATGAGCTGTTTCACTAAGTCAGGACTTTACGTCAAAGCAGAAACTAACATGAAATCCTAAAATTGGGACCTCTGACTAAATCAACCAATGACCAATATCGCCAGAAAAAGAGTCAAATCAGTGGCAATGAAGATCCATTCTTCAACGTTATATTGTATATGTTCATGTTCTATATCTGAAAACCTAATCAAAAAAGAAAAGGGGAGGGACCATGGCGGGAGAAGCCAAAAGTATTAACAAAGAGAAGGAATACAGGCAGTTGCCATGGGGTTGAGATTAATGGTTTAAAATGACGTGTTATTTGTAAGGTAAGGAAGGGATCATTTATGAATTGCAAGTAATAATGCTACATTTTTCATGTTTTATTCAGACTATTGCTAAACCAATCTCTGCAACCTAAAGTGTACATTTGCCTGTCCTTCCAAATTAAGTAAGAACCGACTGACATGCTGTTAAATCCCTTTGTGCTGAAGTGCTGAATCCAAAGTGTTGCTGTTCTCTCCCCAGACCCTGAAATCTCTGAAGATCCGCGTGTCTGTGATTGGCCTATCGGCAGAGGTGCGCGTCTGCACGGTGCTGACCCGCGAGACGGGAGGAACGTACCACGTCTGCCTGGACGAGAGCCACTTCAAGGAGCTGCTCATGTTCCATGTCAAGCCTCCGCCGGCCAACGCCCAATCAGAATGCTCCTTGATACGCATGGGTCGGTGTGCTCATGTGTGCGTCTCACAAACACTTAAACACTCACAAACGTCATTAAAGGAAGATAATTGCAAGATCAGACTTTCTTTGGCCGTGTGGTCGCTTCCCAACATAGTCCCAGCAACAGGCATTTTCATTTTCCATTTGTTCATTTAGCGGATCCTTTTTGACCAAAAGACTTACAATCCAAGCAAATGAAAGCATATGATCCGAATCTACAAAAAAACAATATTGCTGCACAACCTGGTATAATGCAGTCCTTCATCAAGTCCTTTGTTGACCGACTGGAACGTGTTTTGCAAAAAATCGATAGAAAATCTATATTCAACCCAACCATGTGTGTGCGCAGGTTTTCCACAGCACACCATCGCCTCCATGTGTGACCAGGACTCCAAGCCGTCCTTCAGCATGTCGTGAGTGACGCACCCGTCCTGTTTCAAGACCTGATGAAATGTTGCCTTTTGCCTTGGGCCAGTTCCCAGTTACTCTCATCACCGAATATCGTTAAGATGGTGCAGTTCTTTTGAAAGGGACATGCTTTGATATCTGGAAACATTAAAAGTCCCATTACGGAACTTGGCTTTTTAATGATTCATTAATAATAATTTCAGACTTCTGAGTTTTTAAGAGACAGGGAAGGAAATAGCAGGAGAGAGCAAGATTTAGAAAATGAAACCCAGAAAAACGTCTGCTCCCGCCCTCCGGATTCAAAAGGTGGTGCGTTCACACAACTGTGATTGACAGGCAAGATGAATTCCCCCGAATCAATCAGGGATGAGATTGGGTCAGAAATGACCCATTAAGAGTCTAAACTCCCAATGGTCTCATACAAAGGTACCGTCTATTCTGCAGTCTATACAGAAATTCTCACAGAACAATTCACTCAGCAATAGCTGACCGACGATGGCTATGGCATTTCTTACTTACGAGCCTCCAGTAATAGCTCTTAAATGGTACCTACTTCACCTTTTGCGTCTGATGTATGTGGTTTGCTCTGGTGCTCCCAGCCACCTGGACAGCACCAGTGAGGTGGGCCTGTCTCTGGGAGGATACTTCTGCCCGCAGTGCCATGCCAAGCACACAGAGCTACCGGTGGAGTGCAAAATATGTGGTATGTACGCTTGTATGGTTATGTCTGAGAGGGAATACAATTAAAAACACATACGCACGCGCACATGCACACATACACCCCTACCTACATGCATGTAAAGCAGTGTTGTTATTATTATGGTGATACTAGTGTGTGTTCCCCCCACGTTTGGCAGGTCTGACCCTGGTCTCGGCCCCCCACCTGGCCCGCTCCTTCCACCACCTTTTCCCCCTGGAGGCCTTCAGGGAGACGCCCCTAGAGGAGCTCCCAGCTGACAGGTCTGAGAACACCCCCCCGCTCCCACAGCCATAGCCTCTTCCTCACGTCCATGCTGCTATTACATAAAGATCCCATGTCATGCTTTTTAGGGTTAATAACTGCATTTGGGGGTAATACTAGTTACATGCCTGTATGTTAGAAACACCCCTTATTATTCTCACTCTTCATTGCTGCAAAACCAATTTCAGCATCATTCAAAAACAGTCTGATTTGTATGTCGCTTTAAGGCCCCCCTCCCGAGTAGCCCATTCTGCTGTGATTGGTCGAACGCTTTGCACGTGTGTTGGCAAATTCCCAACCCCGAGAAGTTGTTAACATTGCGGGTAGCCGGGACTTCTGCACTTCAGCACCACTGCACAGTCTGACGTAACACTGTAACGGAAGTAAAGTTTGCGCTCAAATGAGCGGTTTCACACACTTGTTGAGGGGCGTTCTCGGTGGGCGTGAACATTACCCCATGGCTCCGACTTATAATTTTCTAGCTTAGCATACGTTTAACATGTGTACATACGTCATATCAGTCGAAAGCAAAGGGAAAAGCCGAAAAAGCATGATATCACTACTTTCAACAGTACTTCTGCCTTTCGTTACAGGTTCTGCCACGCCTGTCAAGGAAAACTGAAGGACAAAATAGTATGTTTTTGTTCTCATAGCAGATTTAAGAGCAGTGTAACTGACGAGAACATGATTTTGACTGTACTTTCGCTTTCTAGGTGTTCACGTGTCCTTTTTGCAGCGGTGTGTTCTGTACAGAGTGTGACCTCTTCATCCACGACTCTCTGCACTGCTGCCCCTCCTGCATTAACTCACAGCACTCCAATTGAGCTCTGTGGAAATAGCAGTACACGCTTAGACATTTTGAAGATAATGAGAAGAGCTGCCGTGAGAATTTTCATCTGATCGGCAAGAGTTTGTTCTGTAGTCAAAAGTATTACCATATGTATGTTTCCTTTTTTGGGATTATTTGTCACAGCAGTATACTATACCAGTGGACACAAATACAAGATGGGTGAATTCTGTTTCTGGAACCTCGAAACATAAAGCATCCATTAGGCCTATAGGTGGAGGTAAAATATGCCCGTCAGTGGTTTTTCTAGAATAGTATAGGGGATGGCAAAAGGCTAGTGTACAGAAGCATTATTTTGTTTGATATGTGATATCTGTATGGAACCTTTCAGAATTAAAATAAGATGATTTATTTTTAAATGCCTGAATTTGTACCAAGGAAATGTTTTTTCGCAGCAACAGAAGTAAATCACAGAACTGTCATTTATGTTTTACAAATGTTCATACTGACTTCACAAAGCTGAAAAACATAATTTACACTTTATAAAAATGATTAACTATACAAACCGATTTATAAGTACTCTTGAGGTACACACAAAAATACAACTGCATACGTTTAGATTCATTTGGATATTGTAGCTTTCGTTTAAATGAAGTAATGAACAAACTAAAAGATGGGAAGAATATCAATTATTATGACTAGAGTTATGATTTGGACCCTCAAGTATTTTTCTTTAAATTCATTCAACATTGTAATGGGATTTGTGTGGAATGTCAGTTTAATTTCATTGCATTTCTTTGAACCTTAAGCATTGCATAGCTCTAATCTTTCCGAGTCCGGTAGGTCATAATAGATTTTACTCCTCCCAAAATGTCTTCGGTATGGCAGTAGGTCCTCGACAGCAAACACATCCTCTTGGCCAGTCCATACAGTGAGATTATACCTTTGATATTAAAACACAAATTATTGCTCAGTTGACATGCATGACACATAAACATGCATGTCTTATGAGAACAAGAGATATTTTGCAAAAAGGAACGGAAACTTCAACCTAAAGCTGTTGTTTTGGTATCTTTAGTTTGTAAACCAACGATGAAAGGAGAGAGATACGGATAAGCAGGGGTAGAATTAGGGAGCAGGCCAGTAGAGCTCAGTTCGAATATTTTGGTTATATTTTGTGTCAAATTATTGATTTCTATAGTAATTAGCTGCGTAATAAGCAGGATAATGAACAGGGTCAATATGTTAGGGATAATGTATAGAACACCTGTCATTATCGGTACAATAAGCCCCGACACTTGCTTCGCCCTGAAGAGGCTTATTTTCGATAAGGCCGGCGACGTTCTCTACATTATCCCGCTTATTACACAACTACTTGCCAAAACGAAAAAATTACTTCACACAGTGTGTCTTTTTACAATTACCTTTGACTTTGACGTCGCTTAGCAACCAAATCTGCTGGGATTGATAAATTACCGGACTACTTGCGGAGTGATACCAAAGACGTGAATCAGAGGCAAAAAATGGACTTTCCTTTACAGCGCTCATTATATGCTTAGCAACAGTCAATTAAGTAAGGGATAATGTATAGAACGCCGGTCATTAACAGGAAAATAAGCCCCGACAGGGCGAACCGGACACCGGCGCGAAGTGGAGCTGGCTTGCTTCGCCATGAAGGGGCTTATTTCGATAATGACCAGCGACGTTCTAGACATTATCCAGCTTATTACACAGCTACTTGCCAAAACGAAAAAATTATTTCACTTACACACTTGTGAGGTGTGTAAGTGAAGTACCAGTATTCGTAGTGTTGATCAGCAGAGAAATAGTCTGCCAAAGACGTTGACGCCGCTTAGCAACCGAGTACGTCGGGGTTGATAAGTTACCTGACTACTTGCGGAGTGCTACAAAAAAACGCAAAAAATCCACTTTCCTTACCAGTGGTTTCACCGTTATACTTTGCAACGGTGAATTATCAAACATAATTCACAGCCGGAAGTTGTGAAGGGCCCATGCAAGTGAAAGGAGCATTCCATGGCATTGAGAAGAGCCGTGTATTAACGAAAAATAATTCACAGCCGGAAGTCGGGAAGGCCCATGCATGTGAACGGAGCGTTCCGCAGCATTGAGAGGATGCAAGATAATCTTGTATAGAATAAATACACTAGAACACCATAGAAACATTTTTAATGAAAGGGAAAAATCCCATCCAATGTCTACTCATCATACTACAAATATGTATAATCTCAAAAAGGTGTGTTGGTATGACTGTAAAATGCTTGAACATTAATGTGGGATCCTCAAAAGCTATGATTTACAAGCTGACCAAAGCACTTGTGTTCAGACAGCCTCACAATTAGATTTGTTTCAAAATTGTACAAGTGCAATAGCCCTAATAAAAACTCCACGGCCACTGCATTATAAAATTAATATCAAATATCAAATCAGCCAATCACGTGGCATCAACACAATGCACAAATGATGCAAACGTGATGGTTGTTTAAGAACAAAATATCCGAAAGGGGAAGAATTATGCTCGGAGTGACCTTGACCATGGAATGATTGTGAGTGCCAGGAGTAGTTCAAGTTCTCAATCACACCACTTAAACTGCAGACCATCACTCCCTTTTGCCTGTATGGTCCCCAAAGAAAGCATCTAACGGACTCATTCGCACTCTGGCTCCTGGCTGACTGTGAAGATGGTACCTGTCTGACTGCTGCAGCAGCCACTTCATCTGGTCGAAGGACTGGGCTAGCAGGGCGGCTCGCACTGGGAAGGTGACCGGATGACGCAAGCCCCGGCACGCGTCTTCCATCTGACGCACCATGGCCCAGCTGTAACCTTTAGCACACAACACAGGAGAACATGGATTTACGTTTGATTCTGTTTTTGGTTCTAATGAAGGTTTGCCACCACCTCTATGGTGTCCTCCCCACCTGGATTGTCTG
Source organism: Gadus chalcogrammus (assembly GCF_026213295.1). Classification (NCBI taxonomy): domain Eukaryota; kingdom Metazoa; phylum Chordata; class Actinopteri; order Gadiformes; family Gadidae; genus Gadus; species Gadus chalcogrammus. The sequence goes on along the minus strand of NC_079417.1, from coordinate 25,776,367 downwards.
TCCCAGCAGACCAGCCTGTGGTCCATCCGAGGGACAACACGACGGGAGAGGCCCCGGAGCCCACCGCGTCCAGGAAGGCCTGAGCCTCCAGTGGGGTGGTCGTGCCTTGGGGCCCTGGGAGGATGTCTGCGTTGAGCCACATCGGGGCCCCCCAGTCCCCCGACACTTTCTCCAACAAGGCCAACGACGGAACCACAGCTTCAAGGCTGTGCAAGCAAAGGGGCACAAATCAGTGGCCCCGAAGGAACTTTATCAAAGAGTGTAATAGCATGTGCCAACACAGGTGTATCTCATGACGTTAAAAACCCAAAACAACTTATAGGTTTGATGAAAACGGTTCGTAGTGCTATCGATGATCCTGCTCAAAATCTCCAAATCTCCAAATCTCTAACATTTTCTGAGATTTGGTAATGATCTGATGATTTGGTCATCAGATCATGTTAACTTAATAATTAATGCAAAAAACATATTCCAATACCTGAACTACTTTTTTTGGTATTTTTCTCCCACATTATTAAAACGTAGGATATCGGGTAAACATGGTCTCAAATTGCATTCTATGGGTTAAATCAATGCATTTCCTGTTATTGGAAGTGGGGTTTACCATGTGACCGCAATCAATTGTTCGGGCACTTTGTTTAGTGGTTGCATTAGCTTTAAGGGAGTTACAGTCGCCTATGCAATGAAGAATGAACAGAGCAGCGACTGTCTTGTAAGACAACCCTTAAGATCCTGCTTTTTAAACAAATGTGTTTCCAGAATACATCACTTCAATGTTCCCCCTCTACATTTCATCAGTGTATTCCAGAGTTCACAAACCTCTTAAAGTCCAGTTTGATCCCCTTGTTGTTCTGCTTCTTCACTTCTTCCAACCACTCCTGCAGTGTGATGTCACTGTCCCTCATGGGAGGATGGGCCATAATTGGCTCTTTGGGCTCATTTCCTCTCATGAGTATGTCCGCCTCAATCATGTGACAAGGTCCTAGAGGTAAGATGTTCAACTTTATTAAATGTTTTGCATCAAACTGGACAACACTGAGTCGAGGGACCTCAACTCAGCATTCATTGTCTTAATACAGAGAAGAAAAACAGTCCTCCTTCGCTCATGACAAACTTTGTGTAAATCCGTGCATTACTGAGATTTCTTGTTAAAAGATTGACCAATGGAATAACATGTTATTTGCTCTGATGCCCATTTTGGCACCAATTTCATCACTGGAGGGTGGGATCCCTCTTTCTGAGTTCCTTCTCAAGGTTTCTTGCAGGATTTGTTGTTCCTTAATCTTTGGGTGAGGGAGTGTCATAAATGTGGCCTATGAAGTACTTTCAGACCATCTTTGATTAAGGACCATACAAAAATATTGAAATGACTTGACAAACAAACACAGATGCGGGTGAAATCATTACCGCAACAAAAGGAAGTAATGATTATAACATCAAATTAGGCCTATGTATGTCCTATGTAGGCTATAGAAGAGGTTGAAGCCCTCAAGTCATGTAAATACCATTCAAAGCAGCTACGACCTTGTGCTTGCTGTTGGTCGCATGGGACCACTGGATGTGTGAAGCATCATCTTCTTGAATTTGCCCAAGATTAATGAAATAATCCAGCGTCGGATCCGTCATCCTAGTGAGTGGGTATCGATATAAAGCTCTAAAACATTAAGAACATGACACACGCTTAACCTACTTTATATGTTGTTATTTTCGCACTGGAGGTATGCCGTGTTCTTTTTGGAAAAAGTCTGCCGAATTAGGATCGCTTTAACTCACTTTATTTGGTAATGTTTTTGACTAGTCTATGACGCAAAAGGAGGGGAATTGTATGGGCACGAGTGGAGATACACTTAGTAGGGAATTTGAAGGAGGCGTTACCTGGGCTATGTATTGTGACTTATCTACTGGGCAGGCGTGGACTCAGTTATGTGCTCTGATTGGCTAAGCATGGTGCTGAACTCCCGCCCCCCTGGATACCCGTATGTGTCTTTATGCTGTCCCTTGCGGCTATCTGTTGGCATTGCAACTTTGTTTGTGGCTATGTGCGGGAATTACACTTGTTCTTGTGGCCGCGTCTGGGTCTCTCGAACATCTTGACCGCTCGTATCTCTAGAATTGACACATGATGAATGGCCTCCTTTATGAGCTGGACGCCTCCCTAGGCTTCGGATCCCTCCTTAGCGTGAGAAAGAAGCCTCTTTTAATTGGCATGGGCATATGTGGCCTGTTGGTATGAATGTGTGAATTATGTTACAGGTACCTCTTAAAACATTTCCTCTCCATATAAATACAACTCGAGATAAAAACAAACCAATCTTCTTCTGTTGTTTACTGGGCTTCTTAATGCGGCATAAAGGCGCTTCACCGCCATCCCCTGGACTGGAGTGGGCCTCAATATCTGCCTTGGGAAGGAAAAATATATGCCTAACTGTATGGTCACTGGTAAATTGGGCCGTTCAGAAGCCACAAAAAATCATATCAAGTGATGGACAGAGAATTCGACAAATTACAAACCAATGCAATTTTTATTTTCTTGGCTCATGATAGGCCTCTGATCTTTGTAGGCCCTAAACCAAAAATCACATTGTTTTGGGCCAACACCATTCGGGGAGCCTATCATGAGCCAGTATAGAAGATAATCTTATATATTAAATGCTGCAGCTCATGATAGGACTCCGATCTTTGTAGGCCCCAAACAAAAAATCACATTGTTTTGGGCCTACACCGATCGGGGGGCCTATCATGAGCCAGTATTAAAAGAAAATAATAATGCAATACTGCAGCTCATGGTAGGCCCCTGATCGTCGAAGGCCCTGGGACTTCAGCCCAGGTAAGCCCGTGCATTAAGGCGGCCTTGGACATACTGAAACACTGTGTACTATGAGTGTGTTACAATGACCAGTGTAGCAGCAGTGCAGAGATAACTGGTTCTCACGTTTCCAAGCGAGGCCCACTGCAATCTCTCTGTTAAAACCTTTGCCAACCACCTCAACAAGCAGTCTACCCTTGTCAACCTTATCTAATATCTTAAGGTATATTTTTTTACAGACCTCAACTTTAATGAATCAATTTTGTCTAGCCCAAATCAAACCATTCGTTTTCCATGACTTAAAGAAAGTTGGACAAGCATTTATCTCCTGCCGCCTATAAACTCCTTTTAAGAGTCTCTTAGTTTTGGGGTGAGGGTTAGTTTCTTTGTTTTATACAGATTTTGTTAATCAAAGTGGGTGCACTGGCCCACAATCTCCCAGTCCTTTTAGGGGTTAGGGCTAGTGCTGTTTTTTTATCAGGGTGGGGTTAGGGTTAGGGTAAGGGTTAGGGTTTGGGTTATTCTGTCATCAGAAACAGGGTTACAGTTAGGGATAATCCTCCTCTTATCCTGTATTCAGCTAGTTCAGAAAGCTGCTGCTAGGCAAGACAAGGCAATTTTATTTGTATAGCGCATTTCTTACATCAAGCAGTTCAATGTGCTTTACAAAGAAAAAGACAACAGTATCATTTATAGTGAAGAAGTACACGCAATATAATGAAAGACCTTCAACAAAATCACACATGTTCTATAAAAAATAAAGGGATAAAAAGGAATAAAATAATAAAAAATACATTCAGTAAGGTCAGACATTGCAGATATGAATCCAACATTAAAATATAAATCGATAAGAATAAAAATACAAAAAGAAAAGGAAAACATTAGAAATGTTAATACATCACTGAAGAGCTTAGTCTTTGAGTTTTTAAAGTAGAGGTTGTGGGAGCCTTTTTAATTTCTTCTGGCAGTTTGTTCCAAAGTTTAGCTGCATAAACACTAAAGGCTGACAACCCCCATTTTGTTTTGGCAGTAGTTAGAACCAAAAGATTTTTGTTTTGAGACCTCAGTGATCTGACTGGGGTGTGCTGTATGAACATTTCATGTAATTAGTTTGGTCCAATGCCATTTAGTGCTTTAAAAACAAGAAATAGGTTTTGGTCATCCGCCCAAAACCTGTTGCTGCTTTCGGGTCGAGGCTCAAGGGCGAGGGTGTTTGGGCTTAGACTCTGGAACAGTTCCGTCACCATTAGAGATGCCCGCAATGATTTCACCTTTAAAACTTGCCTAAAAACCTATCTTCCACTTCAGCCTTTGGTTTATCTGATACATTTTTTAAACTTAAGCTAACTTAAACTAAGCTGTTTCAATTTTGATCAATTACTCTGACTTTGTGCCCATGTAATTATTTTATTGTTGTCTGTTCAGGACTTTAACTCAAACTTATTACGAATACCAATACCTCAACTACTTGTTTATGTAAAGTCTAGTATTTGACTTAAAAAAGAGGGTTAGAGTTAGGGCTAACCCTTTTTATGCAATCCTGAGGTGTGGGTGTGTGTGTGTGTGTGTGTGTGTGTGTGTGTGTGTGTGTGTGTGTGTGTGTGTGTGTGTGTGTGTGTGTGTGTGTGTGTGTGTGTGTGTGTGTGTGTGTGTGTGTGTGTGTGTGTGTGCGTGCGTGCGTGCGTGCGTGCGTGCGTGCGTGCGTGCGTGCGTGCGTGCGTGCGTGCGTGCGTGCGTGCGTGCGTGCGTGCGTGCGTGCGTGCGTGCGTGTGTGTTTATGTGTTCGTGTACGTGTGTGTGTCAGGTCTTTATAAAGGACCTGACACACACACACAGACCTGAATACCAAGAGCAGTGTGGCTGGATCGCCTACAGACATAAGGTAATACTCATATTACTTTCTTCCATTGAAATTACTTAGCAATAACAATAGTATGATATAAAAAATGTCTCCTATTGAATGGATTACAAATGCCACATTGAATGGTATATATTTACGATACGACGAAAGAAGAAACAATTTATAGTACCAAATCAAGCTGACAGTTTTAACTGCCACTTTTAACAAATAACACTTCAATAATAGCTCATGAATCTTACCTACAGCACCTTTAAGTCTTAGGTGCAACGATAGCCTATGCTATTAAGCCACTCCCTACCAGAAACCAGTAAATTGCTCAAATTGTCTTCAGTTTGGCAACATCTCATTCTGATAATTAGTGAGAGAAAACCGTTAAGCACCAGTTAACATGACCTTCATGTACAGCAGCAGCGGCCTGAGGTTTGACAGGCCTGTCCTCCAACCTTAACAACACACAGTTGTTTGTATAGGTCGTCCAAAACGACCCGTATGAATGTCCTTTCAACAGTCCTTTACGTCTCTTATGACATGGTTCTGTCTTGCCAAAACAAAATGGATGGATCATGGAACGTTATATTCTCAGGGGCAAATTCGACATTCTAAGATAACTTCAGCATTAAAATGTGTTTTGATTTGATGTTTTTAAATGTGTAATCTTCAGTCAGTGAATGTATTTGATGTTAGTTAATGAATTGTTTTCTTTTATATGAATCAGGGCATTAAGGCACACTTAAATTATTAGATAATATACCTAGGGAACCCTGCCCACTTGGAAAGGCAACCAGGACCTATTCAACTGAGGGTCAAGCACCTCAGGCAGTCTTGTAATGAATTCTCCATCTCTCACAGAAACATGGTTGCCTTCACTTCCTCCTGCTCCCTTGTCCTCGTCTTGCTGGCCCTGGGGCCGCTGTCTGCAGTCCAAGCCGGGCTCAGGCTGTTCAACATCCGAGCGAGTGGCCTACCATCAGGCCTATTTGGAACCACTGATGGCTACGTGGAGGTGTCCTGCGGCTCTGCTTACCTTGGCAAAACATCTATCCGGAAGAACAACCCCAACCCCTGGTGGGAAGAGGAGTTCAACTACTTCAAGGCCCTACCCAACGACGTGCTGAGGCTGACGTGCTATGACAGCGACGTTCTCCTCGACGACCTCCTGGGGACCTGTCAACGGCCCATCAAAGTGGGCACTCACTACCACGACTGCTACTTGAAGAAAGGCACCCTCAGCTACACCTACACCCTGGACGGAGTCGCCGTGCAGGCAGCTGTTTGATTCAACAGATTTTTTAATTGACTATATCCCTACATTAAGAGCATTTTTGTATAATCTAAAAATAGACCATACACCAAAACCACAAGACCTTTAACAGTGATGCCAAGTAACAGATAAGGATTATTTGGTGCACACCTTAAATTTGACAGCTGTCAATCCCTTTCTGTGTCTATTCTACTGTTTCAGCTGGTGAACAGTGCAGCGTCCAGTGGATGTTTATTGGCCATATAGAATGTATAATTACGACCCGTGTGTGTCATCAATGAAACATAGCTGTATTAAGATATGTCTGCCAGTGACCAATCCAATAAAACACATTTTTCCCAATCCTTATATGTATAGAATGTTTGTCGTTATCCTAGCTCCTAACCAAAATCGAATTTGATGATTTGAGTAATGCTCATTATGTAGTTCTTATCCACTCCACAAAAATCCAAAGCTTAAAATTACAACAGTTTTTGCCCGATCTCCAAACTCCCCTACATATCCAAAGTCCTAAAAAGTTGTCCCTTCCCAGCTGCCTTCCCACCTTAACCATAATCACACCATGGAAACCTTCCATTCCACGTATAGAGTGATACTCTGCACAGAATCTCCCTTACTACAGGTGCTGAATGCCCTTTTACTGTTTATGGACCCATACTGCTGCTCCTAGATCTCACTGCAGCCTCTGACATGGTATGTCATGCCACCTAGAATGATTGCCTATCTCTCAAACCTTTGGATCAATGGCCCTTAAACAACCTCTGGGATTGTATTGGTGATATCAGAATGGATGGCTAAATACTCCCTGCAACTTAAAGCTGCAGTAGGTACAATTTTGTTTTTGACATTTCTTATCGTTGAGTCGACACACTGAAACACTGTGTACTTTGAGTGTGTAACATTGACCAGTGTATAGCAGTGCGGAGATATCTGGTTCCCAAGTTTCACAGCGAGGCCCAATACATCTGACCAACCAGAGCAGCTCCAAGGGAGGGAGTTTACCCCCCGGCACTGAGCATATAGATTGCTAGCTGGAAGTATTAGCTGGTTGGAAAGTTACTTCTTTGTATGATGAACGTGGTGGGAAAAGGAAGGCAGGGCCTCGTTATGTAACGTGAGAATTGGATATCTCTGAACTGCTGCTGAAAAATGAAACAGCAAAATGGGAGTCAATGTGTCTACATTTTTGTTTTCGAGAAAAAAACCTACCAACTGCATGAAAATCAGAATTTATCATATGTGGCCCTCAGCAACAACTTTAAACAACAACCTCAATGAGTGGTCTACCTATTTAATATATTTTGATCACATTATATACACAATTTTTGGGTATTCTAAAGAGAGATAGAGAGGGAGGTATCGGCAATAGATGGGAGGAAATGCAGCAAATCACCACGGACAGGATTTGAACCCAGGTCGCTGTGTTCCGGACTGTGCCTATATGGTACGAGCTGTAACCTGGTGCGCCACCGGGGCGCTCCACCAACCACACCTGTAATCAATACATTTTGTCATTAGATCAAGCACCAACTATCTTACAACAATGCCCCTAATCAAACCATTCCTTTTCCATGACTTAAAGAAAGTTGGACAAGCGTTTATCTCCTGCCGCCTATACATAAGATTCAGTTAGGGTTAGGGTGAGTGTTAGTTTCTTTGTTATAATTCCGAATTTGTTAATCAAAGTGACTCTGGGTGCACTGGCGCAGCATCTCCCAGTCCATTATATGGTTTGGGGTTGGGGTAAGGGTTATGGTTAGGGTGGTGCTGTCATCAGAAACAGGGTTAGGGTTAATCCTCCTCTTGGGTGACCCTTTGGGCCCCGTTTCTCTTTTATTGTTATTGCTTTAGTTTGGTCAACCAGCTAACTCAAATGTATTATTATTCTAAGTCATTATCATGTTAATATTGAATGCAAAAAACTAATACCAATACCGGAACTACTTGCTAATGTATAATTCTTGCAATGTAGTATTTGATTTAAAAAAAAGAGGGTTAGGGTTAGGGCTTACCCTTTTCATGCAATTCTGAGAGCAGTGCATGGTGTGTGTGCATGTGTGTGTCTGTGTGTGTGCGTGTGTGTGCGTGTTTGTGTGCATATGTTTGTGCGTGTGTGTGTGTGTCAGGTCTTTATAAAGGCCCTGACACACACACAAAGACCTGAATAAGAGCAGTGTGGCTGGATCGCCTACAGATATCAGGTAATACTCATTGTACTTTCTTCCATTGGAACAACCAAACTGCTAAATAAAGTGTCCTGCATCGTCTCCTTCACATGGGCGAAGCAGTATATATGTAAAACACCTTTCAAAATACACATTCCAAACCATTTGTAAATCTTTAAATAGCCAAATTGAATATATCTATATATAATTTTTTTGAGATTTGATTTTCTTTGAAAATCTAGCAGGACATTATTTCGGTCAAAATAATTCTTCTCAAGATAATAATTTGATTGCAATTGTATCTATTGTTTCATATTTCGTTGTATCGTAATATAACAATCAATGTATACATTGTAATCCATCCATATTTTTTTGCTACTTCTAACATGCTATTGTTAGATTTAATATTTTTATATTGGTAGCTGTTAGCAATTCCAATGGTGCTTCCAGTCGGCCTCTAGTGTTGATTGTTACGGTTAAAGTAAAGAACAGATGTGTGAGTCCTTGTGCATCCACCTGTTGGCAGATCGGAAAATTCCCATTCACATCAAGATATTACAGAACTCCAAAGAACTCTGCCAGCTCTAGGAAGATTGGGTTATCAGGTAAGATGTTTTGTCTTTGAAACACAAATACAGATATTCTGATGGGCAGCTGGTTTACTGCACCCCCATACGCTTAATATTTTAATCTGGTTTGAAGTAGGATCCAAGAGTTGTAAAGAGAGAAGGAGCAAGAGAGCAGGCTATTGAACCAAGCAACACAATTTCTTGCAGTTTTGACAGTAAAGATGGATTCCCTGAAACAATCTGGGATCAAAATCTGCCCTGATTGGTCTGAAATGTGCCATAGTAGTCTAATATAGAGTCAGGTGCAGTCAACTTGAAATAGATAATCTTAGAGTGCCCCTCACTCACCTATAGCTGACAGATGGTTTTGCCACTTTGAAAAAATAACACTCAAATACTAGCTCATGAATCTTACCTACAGCACCTTTAAGTCTTAGGTGCAACGATAACCTATGTTATTAAGCCACTCCTTAACAGAAACCAGCTAATTTCTAAAATTTTGCCAACATCTCATCCTGATGATTAGAGACAAAATCGTTACCACAAAGCACCAGCTAACATGACCTTCATGTACAGCAGGAGCAGTCGTTTGTATAGGTCGCCCAAAACGACCCGTATGAATGTCCTTTGGACAGCCCTTTACTTCACCGATGTCATGGTTCTGTCTTACCAAAATAAAATGAATGGAACATTATATTCTCAGTAGAAAATAGACATTTAAGTTTTAAGTTTCGGCATTAAATGCGTTTTGATTATATTTCAAGCGATAAACGTGCCTTTTGTTTTGTATCTTCAGTCAGTGAATGTATATGATGTTCAGTATGATAGTTAATGCATTACTTTCTTTTATATGAATCAGGGCATTAAGGTACATTTAAATTAGTAGATAATATACTATAAATCTAGCCCTACAGGAAGAGATGTTATTAGTAATTCTCCATCTCTCACAGAAACATGGTTGCCCTCACTTCCTCCGGCTCCCTTGTCCTCGTCCTGCTGTCCCTGGGGCCGCTGACTGCGGTCGCAGCCCAGCTCAGGGTGTTCAACATCCGAGCGAGTGGCCTGCCCTCAGACCTTCTTGGAATCACCGATGGCTACGTGGAGGTGTCCTGCGGCCCTACTTACCTGGGCGAAACATCTGTCCGGCACAACGATGCCGATCCCTGGTGGGACGAGGAGTTCAGGGACTCCAGCGCCCTGCCCAATGACGTGCTGAGGCTGACGGTCCATGACCACGACACTTTCCTCGACGACCTCCTCGGGACCTGCCAGCGGCCCATCAAAGTGGGCACTTACTCCCACGACTGCTATCTGGAGGAAGGCACCCTCAGCTACTCCTACACCCTGGCTTGAGTGTACGAGTCTCAAGGCAGACCGCCACACTGTGATTGTTATGCCGTTGATCTTTAAAAATAAAATCAATCTCGAATAGCAAGCCGTTTTCTTTTATAATTGTGGTTGTTCCTAGCTCAAAAGACATTGACAAGCTGACGCCATTGCTCTGTAGTCCCTTGTTGTGGTTACATGGAAAACAAATTTGACAATTGGTGGGTTTGGCAATTTTTTGCAAAAAGGATTTGCAACGGTGTAGGCTACACCATAGAGCCCACTTTGCAACAATAGTGTAAACTATAAGGTCTACCGTCATAGACAAAATTTCATAATGTTCACTGAATAAATAAAAAATTGCAAAAATTCGAAAAAAGGACTTTGAGGTCCACTCTGACCAAGTGGTCAGCAGACCGTTTAATGAAGTCATGCTACCAGGCTTCCTCTGCGAGGTACATGAAGACAAGAGCACCAGTTATTTTATATGACTGTAGGCCTTATTGCTTTTATACAAGCATCAATATTTAAGAAGTAAATAGAAAGCAGGTATTAAGTCTTCACAGTACATCTTTAATGAAAAATTATAATACATTTGACATAAAATATATAGCATTATGATAATATAAAGCCAATATCTCAATAAAAAATCGTCTACATAATATAATATCCATGGCCGTATAGTTCATACAAAGACAAATAGATACCCTTACAGATAAAAGGTGCAGTTATTTTTACTTACAAGCCCAGACTTTCAAAATGTTTCTAATTCTGTCTATGCTGAAAATATTCAACTTACCTACATGTCCTGCAAAACAGTTTAATAAATATTTCATCAGAGAAGACAAAAACAGATACAGTAACATAGTAGCATTTTCCATTCTTATTTTAAAAATGATGAATATTCCCCTCATATTCTTACATATTTAACTTCAATGAACCATCACAACCTTGCCATCAGCACTACAGTAGGCACCAGCCATAATTACCCATACATGACTGATATTTCAGGTCCAATCACATTTTTGGTCCTGAAATATCAGGTGTATTGTATATGAAGCAATTGCATTTTTTGATACTCAGTGTAAGAGTGTTTTTAGGGGTTGATGGGAGTGGGGCAGAGAGTGAAACCGAGAGTTATCACGAATGAAGCAGTGTGGACAAATCCATGTTCAATTTAAAGATGGCCGAGAACTCTTTGGAGAGAAGCTGGTGGAGTGTGACACCATCGCGTGTGTACATCCAGCAAGCTCCGGTCCAGTCGTAGCGCTTGGGTCCACTGCGTGTGCACATGAATTGACATTAATACACATTGAATTGATGTGGGGTTCCAAGCATTTGAATAACAAAAAAGGCTTTTTCTCTATCGATCTGTTCAGCCAAATAAGGAGTGGTCCTACCTGGTGGGAGATGAGAGCCAGATCTGTTTGTTAGGAGTCTGCTTGTTGATTACATAGGTCCCATGGTCACCTATCTTCACCGTCAACACACCACTCTGGGGGAGGCCGACGGAAACAAATACTTGCATTTACCAAGATTCAAGCTGACACAACAGTAGACCTTTGTACCTAATGTAATATGTAGCATGTTTCTATTTAGTTATTCTGTTCTAATTAACTATCCAATGTTGGGGTGTCTGTGTCAGATCAACAGATTTTTCCATTGACTATATCCCTACATTAAGAGCATTTTTGTATATATTAAAAATAGACATTTAAAATCGAGTCAGATGATAAAGATGAAGCGTGACATGAGTAAACTATCCGTTTCAGAATTGTATGCAATATGAGCAGTTGAACCTTAAACTTTACACGCCAAAACAACCAGACCTTAAACACTAACGTAAAGTAATGCGACACATCAGGATTATTTAGTGCACACCTTATCCAAGTTTTACAGCTGTCAATCAGCCCTGTACGCTGTTTGGCTGAGTTTTAAGTTTGAACTTAAGTCCTGTCTGTGTCGTGCTGAACGGGCCTTAAGATGACCAACATGCAGACTCACAGAGAATTCAACATCGTAGTCTTCCCCGGTGAAGGGCTCATCCGACAGGTCCTCGAAGAAATCCACCAGCGCGTCCAGCGTCTCGTCGGCCAGCTTCTCGTACACCGCCTCCGAGAAGTCCCTGTGAAGGCAAAACACTCTGAATTAACCATGGTGAGGAGTGAAAAGACAGAGAAGGTTTAAGTCTTCCTGCCAATCCACTAATCCAGACAAACAAATTTCTAGCAAAAACTAAAAACATATTTAGTGTTTTTCCATTCATATCTGGTCACTTCAGTTGTTCGTAATTCACATTTATTAGGGGTCCGAGAATGTTTTTTTTCCCCCTCAAATTCTGTAAAAGTCATACTGCAGCCTATACCGCAAGTCGAAAACTCTTGAAATTTTGAAGAACTGCAACCAAAGGTGCAGCTAATCTATTGTAAAAAATCATGATTTAGGCTTAATTCTCCTCATCCGATTGACCTGGACTCAAAATTATTTCAGAATATTAATCTCTAAAATCAGACGCATTTATAAAACCCCCACTTTTCCCACAATTTCATATTAAAGCTAAACATGATAAAAAGATTCACAGGCTACACAACTAATCAAAATTTCACCAAAATCGGCACATAAAATCTTTAGTCCAAGCCTCACAAAAATCATCTAATAGAATTTGTTTCATTGGAGAAATATCGGCCAATAAAGTTACTATATAAAAAAAACAACATACAACTATTATTAGAGGGATACCAATACCACTCACTACTAATAAACCCAAATTGTGGTACTGCACCCAAAGGTGGCGCTATTTAAAAAAATTATGAACTAGCCTCATTTCTCCTTACGAGATTGACCTGGACTCAAAATTCTTTCATCATATTAATCTCTAAAATCAGATGCATCTTTTTCACCCTGGTTCTCTGCTCTAAAAATGTTTACTTTTCCCACAATTTCATAGAAAAGCTAAACATCAACAGTCTCAACCCATTTTGCCTATATGACCATTTTGTTATTTTAAAACTACCGGCTATCATTAGGTGGTTACCATTAACAGTGCACATTTTCAGATCTGTACTCTTTTAAGAAAGCCCTTAATTCTCTTGTGTGTGCTTAGAGTTTTCTTGATGTTGTGTGCTTATCAATAGACATTTTGACCATGTGAATGAGGCTTCATGCAGTTCAGGAATGTCAGTGACTACATGGGACAATGCCTTGTACTGGTGATCCTTAAGTTGAGTGTTCGAATCCCGATTAGAGCATTGTGAGCAAACTGAACACAACCTTCTGTCATTCCCACTAATTTAAGAAACACAACATTGAACAGCACCTGAAATTCATTAGGCAGTCAACATTCCGGCTCATTAGTTTCCAAGAATCTGACTGCAAGAAACAGTATGGCTTTAAGGGGAACTTCTTCGTTAACCATTTTTCCTTCATAATTAACTTTGTCATATTAATATTTCTTGTTTGCTTGGAGTTTTCTGGATGTTGTGTGCTTATCAATAGACATTTTCAACATGACAATGAGGCTACATTTCAGATGTGTCAGTGGCTCAATGGGATAATGCCTTGTACTGGTGATCTTTAGTTTGAGTGTTCGAACCCCGATTAGACAATGCTGAACATGATATTCGGCCATTGCTCTGCATCCCAGTCACCTGAAAGCCGAAGCACAGTATGGCTCTTTTATTGTTATTGCTTTAGTTTGGTCAACCAGCTAACTCAAATGTATTATTATTCTAAGTCATTATCATGTTAATATTGAATGCAAAAAACTAATACCAATACCGGAACTACTTGCTAATGTATAATTCTTGCAATGTAGTATTTGATTTAAAAAAAAGAGGGTTAGGGTTAGGGCTTACCCTTTTCATGCAATCCTGAGAGCAGTGCATGGTGTGTGTGCATGTGTGTGTCTGTGTGTGTGCGTGTGTGTGCGTGTTTGTGTGCATATGTTTGTGCGTGTGTGTGTGTGTCAGGTCTTTATAAAGGCCCTGACACACACACAAAGACCTGAATAAGAGCAGTGTGGCTGGATCGCCTACAGATATCAGGTAATACTCATTGTACTTTCTTCCATTGGAACAACCAAACTGCTAAATAAAGTGTCCTGCATCGTCTCCTTCACATGGGCGAAGCAGTATATATGTAAAACACCTTTCAAAATACACATTCCAAACCATTTGTAAATCTTTAAATAGCCAAATTGAATATATCTATATATAATTTTTTTGAGATTTGATTTTCTTTGAAAATCTAGCAGGACATTATTTCAGTCAAAATAATTCTTCTCAAGATAATAATTTGATTGCAATTGTATCTATTGTTTCATATTTCGTTGTATCGTAATATAACAATCAATGTATACATTGTAATCCATCCATATTTTTTTGCTACTTCTAACATGCTATTGTTAGATTTAATATTTTTATATTGGTAGCTGTTAGCAATTCCAATGGTGCTTCCAGTCGGCCTCTAGTGTTGATTGTTACGGTTAAAGTAAAGAACAGATGTGTGAGTCCTTGTGCATCCACCTGTTGGCAGATCGGAAAATTCCCATTCACATCAAGATATTACAGAACTCCAAAGAACTCTGCCAGCTCTAGGAAGATTGGGTTATCAGGTAAGATGTTTTGTCTTTGAAACACAAATACAGATATTCTGATGGGCAGCTGGTTTACTGCACCCCCATACGCTTAATATTTTAATCTGGTTTGAAGTAGGATCCAAGAGTTGTAAAGAGAGAAGGAGCAAGAGAGCAGGCTATTGAACCAAGCAACACAATTTCTTGCAGTTTTGACAGTAAAGATGGATTCCCTGAAACAATCTGGGATCAAAATCTGCCCTGATTGGTCTGAAATGTGCCATAGTAGTCTAATATAGAGTCAGGTGCAGTCAACTTGAAATAGATAATCTTAGAGTGCCCCTCACTCACCTATAGCTGACAGATGGTTTTGCCACTTTGAAAAAATAACACTCAAATACTAGCTCATGAATCTTACCTACAGCACCTTTAAGTCTTAGGTGCAACGATAACCTATGTTATTAAGCCACTCCTTAACAGAAACCAGCTAATTTCTAAAATTTTGCCAACATCTCATCCTGATGATTAGAGACAAAATCGTTACCACAAAGCACCAGCTAACATGACCTTCATGTACAGCAGGAGCAGTCGTTTGTATAGGTCGCCCAAAACGACCCGTATGAATGTCCTTTGGACAGCCCTTTACTTCACCGATGTCATGGTTCTGCCTTACCAAAATAAAATGAATGGAACATTATATTCTCAGTAGAAAATAGACATTTAAGTTTTAAGTTTCGGCATTAAATGCGTTTTGATTATATTTCAAGCGATAAACGTGCCTTTTGTTTTGTATCTTCAGTCAGTGAATGTATATGATGTTCAGTATGATAGTTAATGCATTACTTTCTTTTATATGAATCAGGGCATTAAGGTACATTTAAATTAGTAGATAATATACTATAAATCTAGCCCTACAGGAAGAGATGTTATTAGTAATTCTCCATCTCTCACAGAAACATGGTTGCCCTCACTTCCTCCGGCTCCCTTGTCCTCGTCCTGCTGTCCCTGGGGCCGCTGACTGCGGTCGCAGCCCAGCTCAGGGTGTTCAACATCCGAGCGAGTGGCCTGCCCTCAGACCTTCTTGGAATCACCGATGGCTACGTGGAGGTGTCCTGCGGCCCTACTTACCTGGGCGAAACATCTGTCCGGCACAACGATGCCGATCCCTGGTGGGACGAGGAGTTCAGGGACTCCAGCGCCCTGCCCAATGACGTGCTGAGGCTGACGGTCCATGACCACGACACTTTCCTCGACGACCTCCTCGGGACCTGCCAGCGGCCCATCAAAGTGGGCACTTACTCCCACGACTGCTATCTGGAGGAAGGCACCCTCAGCTACTCCTACACCCTGGCTTGAGTGTACGAGTCTCAAGGCAGACCGCCACACTGTGATTGTTATGCCGTTGATCTTTAAAAATAAAATCAATCTCGAATAGCAAGCCGTTTTCTTTTATAATTGTGGTTGTTCCTAGCTCAAAAGACATTGACAAGCTGACGCCATTGCTCTGTAGTCCCTTGTTGTGGTTACATGGAAAACAAATTTGACAATTGGTGGGTTTGGCAATTTTTTGCAAAAAGGATTTGCAACGGTGTAGGCCAAACCATAGAGCCCACTTTGCAACAATAGTGTAAACTATAAGGTCTACCGTCATAGACAAAATTTCATAATGTTCACTGAATAAATAAAAAATTGCAAAAATTCGAAAAAAGGACTTTGAGGTCCACTCTGACCAAGTGGTCAGCAGACCGTTTAATGAAGTCATGCTACCAGGCTTCCTCTGCGAGGTACATGAAGACAAGAGCACCAGTTATTTTATATGACTGTAGGCCTTATTGCTTTTATACAAGCATCAATATTTAAGAAGTAAATAGAAAGCAGGTATTAAGTCTTCACAGTACATCTTTAATGAAAAATTATAATACATTTGACATAAAATATATAGCATTATGATAATATAAAGCCAATATCTCAATAAAAAATCGTCTACATAATATAATATCCATGGCCGTATAGTTCATACAAAGACAAATAGATACCCTTACAGATAAAAGGTGCAGTTATTTTTACTTACAAGCCCAGACTTTCAAAATGTTTCTAATTCTGTCTATGCTGAAAATATTCAACTTACCTACATGTCCTGCAAAACAGTTTAATAAATATTTCATCAGAGAAGACAAAAACAGATACAGTAACATAGTAGCATTTTCCATTCTTATTTTAAAAATGATGAATATTCCCCTCATATTCTTACATATTTAACTTCAATGAACCATCACAACCTTGCCATCAGCACTACAGTAGGCACCAGCCATAATTACCCATACATGACTGATATTTCAGGTCCAATCACATTTTTGGTCCTGAAATATCAGGTGTATTGTATATGAAGCAATTGCATTTTTTGATACTCAGTGTAAGAGTGTTTTTAGGGGCAGATGGGAGTGGGGCAGAGAGTGAAACCGAGAGTTATCACGAATGAAGCAGTGTGGACAAATCCATGTTCAATTTAAAGATGGCCGAGAACTCTTTGGAGAGAAGCTGGTGGAGTGTGACACCATCGCGTGTGTACATCCAGCAAGCTCCGGTCCAGTCGTAGCGCTTGGGTCCACTGCGTGTGCACATGAATTGACATTAATACACATTGAAGTGATGTGGGGTTCCAAGCATTTGAATAACAAAAAAGGCTTTTTCTCTATCGATCTGTTCAGCCAAATAAGGAGTGGTCCTACCTGGTGGGAGATGAGAGCCAGATCTGTTTGTTAGGAGTCTGCTTGTTGATTACATAGGTCCCATGGTCACCTATCTTCACCGTCAACACACCACTCTGGGGGAGGCCGACGGAAACAAATACTTGCATTTACCAAGATTCAAGCTGACACAACAGTAGACCTTTGTACCTAATGTAATATGTAGCATGTTTCTATTTAGTTATTCTGTTCTAATTAACTATCCAATGTTGGGGTGTCTGTGTCAGATCAACAGATTTTTCCATTGACTATATCCCTACATTAAGAGCATTTTTGTATATTCTAAAAATAGACATTTAAAATCGAGTCAGATGATAAAGATGAAGCGTGACATGAGTAAACTATCCGTTTCAGAATTGTATGCAATATGAGCAGTTGAACCTTAAACTTTACACGCCAAAACAACCAGACCTTAAACACTAACGTAAAGTAATGCGACACATCAGGATTATTTAGTGCACACCTTATCCAAGTTTTACAGCTGTCAATCAGCCCTGTACGCTGTTTGGCTGAGTTTTAAGTTTGAACTTAAGTCCTGTCTGTGTCGTGCTGAACGGGCCTTAAGATGACCAACATGCAGACTCACAGAGAATTCAACATCGTAGTCTTCCCCGGTGAAGGGCTCATCCGACAGGTCCTCGAAGAAATCCACCAGCGCGTCCAGCGTCTCGTCGGCCAGCTTCTCGTACACCGCCTCCGAGAAGTCCCTGTGAAGGCAAAACACTCTGAATTAACCATGGTGAGGAGTGAAAAGACAGAGAAGGTTTAAGTCTTCCTGCCAATCCACTAATCCAGACAAACAAATTTCTAGCAAAAACTAAAAACATATTTAGTGTTTTTCCATTCATATCTGGTCACTTCAGTTGTTCGTAATTCACATTTATTAGGGGTCCGAGAATGTTTTTTTTCCCCCTCAAATTCTGTAAAAGTCATACTGCAGCCTATACCGCAAGTCGAAAACTCTTGAAATTTTGAAGAACTGCAACCAAAGGTGCAGCTAATCTATTGTAAAAAATCATGATTTAGGCTTAATTCTCCTCATCCGATTGACCTGGACTCAAAATTATTTCAGAATATTAATCTCTAAAATCAGACGCATTTATAAAACCCCCACTTTTCCCACAATTTCATATTAAAGCTAAACATGATAAAAAGATTCACAGGCTACACAAATAATCAAAATTTCACCAAAATCGGCACATAAAATCTTTAGTCCAAGCCTCACAAAAATCATCTAATAGAATTTGTTTCATTGGAGAAATATCGGCCAATAAAGTTACTATATAAAAAAAACAACATACAACTATTATTAGAGGGATACCAATACCACTCACTACTAATAAACCCAAATTGTGGTACTGCACCCAAAGGTGGCGCTATTTAAAAAAATTATGAACTAGCCTAATTTCTCCTTACGAGATTGACCTGGACTCAAAATTCTTTCATCATATTAATCTCTAAAATCAGATGCATCTTTTTCACCCTGGTTCTCTGCTCTAAAAATGTTTACTTTTCCCACAATTTCATAGAAAAGCTAAACATCAACAGTCTCAACCCATTTTGCCTATATGACCATTTTGGTATTTTAAAACTACTGGCTATCATTAGGTGGTTACCATTAACAGTGCACATTTTCAGATCTGTACTCTTTTAAGAAAGCCCTTAATTCTCTTGTGTGTGCTTAGAGTTTTCTTGATGTTGTGTGCTTATCAATAGACATTTTGACCATGTGAATGAGGCTTCATGCAGTTCAGGAATGTCAGTGACTACATGGGACAATGCCTTGTACTGGTGATCCTTAAGTTGAGTGTTCGAATCCCGATTAGAGCATTGTGAGCAAACTGAACACAACCTTCTGTCATTCCCACTAATTTAAGAAACACAACATTGAACAGCACCTGAAATTCATTAGGCAGTCAACATTCCGGCTCATTAGTTTCCAAGAATCTGACTGCAAGAAACAGTATGGCTTTAAGGGGAACTTCTTCGTTTCCTTCATAATTAACTTTGTCATATTAATATTTCTTGTTTGCTTGGAGTTTTCTGGATGTTGTGTGCTTATCAATAGACATTTTCACCATGACAATGAGGCTACATTTCAGATGTGTCAGTGGCTCAATGGGATAATGCCTTGTACTGGTGATCTTTAGTTTGAGTGTTCGAACCCCGATTAGACAATGCTGAACATGATATTCGGCCATTGCTCTGCATCCCAGTCACCTGAAAGCCGAGGCACAGTATGGCATTAAGGGGAACATCAACATCTTTCCTTCATAATTATGTCATATTTATATATCTTCCATTAGTGTGTTCTGGACTTTTCATTTTGCTTGGGCCCCGTTAATCACCGCATGCGGTTATATTTACAATTGATTTAGTCATTTTAATTATACCTTTTCTGCACAGCGGACTGTTCTTCAAGGGTTGGGAATGTCACGTGTACATTTCTCTTCCACAGATCTCCAGGAACACGCCGAAGCAAGGACTGACATATTGTTCATTATTGGTAAAGATATTACTCAAAGTAAAACAGAGTTTGCATTCTCCTTACATGTTTGTTGAAGAGGTGTTCAAACAATATTTAGAACACATAAAAAAATGACGTAATGTTACGAGTAGGTGGTTAACTCACTTCCTCTGACCGCTGAGGACTCCAACGTTCATGATTCAGCAGACCTTCATTCAGAGGACGAACAAACGAACAGCTCGCCAGTGTGTTGCACTGAAAGAAGACATGTCATTGTGTGTGTTAGGACGATCTGGGGGTCAGCAATAACCATCAGTGGCCCAGTCAACGCAGTATGATGCAGGTTCCTACCTGAGGTCTCTGCACACTGAGGTCTGCTGTCTCTGTCCGCATAATCTGTCTGCAGACACGCTGACAGATAAAGAACCGCTTACTAGGAATCCTAAACATATTGAATACATATATTGTAGTTCGATTGAATACCACACGACTGGTATCGCCTTCCCAAAACTAAAGAGCAGAGGCTGAAGTATTGTTGTTTGTGTTGGTGTTGCATTCGTGATGCAAACCAAAGACCTGCTGCCTACCGCCGCCTGCAGGACCGGAGGAGCGGTACGACGTTGGGTCATATATAATCTTACCAAATATTTATGCACATTTTGCAATTGCTTCTGTTTACATCTGCTTCACTATGGTAAGAAGCCTGCGTTGTCGGAATGAATGAGTCTTTCACTGAAGGTAGACCAAATTTAATGAAACTCTACTCATTCTACTAGCATTATAGTATTATATAATTATTTGATAAACATCCGTTTTGTACGTTAATTAAATAGTTAACGCTTATTCTAAGTAAGATAATTATGTTTGAGTATAGTGTTGCAATCGGGATGCAACCCAGAGACCTGGTGTCTACCGCCGCCTACAGGACCGGGGAAAAGGTTCACGGCTGCGTTCCAAACTGAACTATATGTCCTTCATAAATTAAAACAACAATCTTGCTTCTGCCCTCGAATAAATCATCTCCAACCACCATCGGTCGACAAACCCTATTCAAATAGCCCTTTTTCTGTGTTGCATGGATATTCTCAATGATTTACTTTTACACTAGCCTACATCATGTGAATGGAATCCTATACATGGCCCCATGTTATTATATCTTCTCTTCTATTTTAAAAAAATTTAGAATTGTAGTTTTCTAATCATGAAATCAATTCACAACATGGTTGTGCTATGTAAGAAAAAAAAAATTGGTCAAATTCATGAACCCCCACATCCATATAAACACAATTATTTGCCTTTGGATGAAGTTCAAGTTGATTTTGATTAAAAAAACAAAACAAAGGGAAAAGTGCTGGACAGATGTACAGCACTGATGATCTACGGATGTGTTGTAGAAATGCACACGGACAATGCACATTAAATATAAAAGACATAAGACTCAGTTTAAATTATCAGATTTCCACAGATTATGAAGTGATCCATCTGTTGTAATCCATTGTATTGATCGCTTTGCCCATTTTACAAAAAACATTTACAAAAGTTGTACAGGGGTAGCATAATGTTACCCTTACCCCTATACAACTTGTACATTTTTGCATCTGGGGAATACACACCTTATGCAATGTTACTGACATTGCATAAGGAATGTATACCCCTGATGCTTTCAGGCGCTGCACTACTAAAGGCTTGTTGAACTGGTGTTCTTTACGTATACTTATTTATTATTAGAATGTTTATTTTAACCATATCTATTGTGAAGCTTATATTTGCTGACTGTGCCATATTTTCTTGCTGACTGTAACATAAATACTGGGTTCTGTACATTCTGTCTCTTACGGATTGACAAACCAAAGGTAAGCATAGCAAATATTGCTTTTCTTACCTTTGACCTTTTGAGCTATATATGCCATGGTTGTCATAATACCCAAAGTCAAAGCAGGTAAAGAATTAATTATTCATGAACCTTCCGAGTGCTCTCCTGAGAGACAGCCAATCAGATTGCAGTGCCACTGGTGAGATGCACTCAGCTCACCATCGATTGGCTCGCAGCTCCTCTGGTGAGGGAGGACTCATCGTCTGAGTTTGTGACGGTGGAAAGTGTGTCACAAGCCTGAGAGAGTCCACTGGTCTGCACAGTGAAGGGACACCTAAGTCAAGGGGAGAGAGTCAAAGCTGCTCTGTAATCTAATTTGAGTCCAACTTTCACTAATCCAGATCATCCATGAGCAGCTACCAGTTACATTACACCTTTTATCTGCCAGGGTGATCCCAGCCAACACAGGTCCTTAGAAGATATCTGAAAATGGCCATGGTTTGGCATGATACCTTAACAAGAGAAGGCTGGTCCTGTGTGGTCAGGATGCGGTCGTTTTTCTCCCTGGGTTTGTCCCATCAAAGTAAATCTTTAGGGTCATGTGGTCAACTTCAACGTAAATGTATGTAGAATACAAACACATTTTCCTCAATTAAAGTCCTGGTGTCCAGTGTAAATGGCATAATAATTATGTAACTACTTTAAACTGTAGCAAACAATTTGTGAAAACATCTTAGTGAAGGAATTGTAGTCAAGTTCTTGTGTTTATTACAAAATATATTTTTTAAAAAGCTTAGTGATAATGAAATGAACACAGTCAAATGTGTTGCATTAAAACTCCTGTGACTCTTCGTACATCGAAACCTTACTGCAGCAATCATCCACAACTGACAAAGCCAAACCATTCAACAGTTAGTTTATGCAAGCATATATCACATAAGAACAACTGCCAATGGTGTCTTCAGATCAGCCCTTCCTTTTCAACTCAAAGAAGAGCAGTGTTTTTGCAAAACCAACCATATGAAGAACAACAAAATAATGTACTTTCTTTCCATTCTTTCGAGTTGTCATGTCTCATAAAGAAGTGCAGACAGCTCCTCAGGTCACTGTCAGGGACTGTTCCAGAACATCCACTTTTTTGTAACAAATATTGCAGTGTTGACACGATCATTTCAAAAAGTTGTGCGAATCATTTTTAACAATAAAATCCTTTTTAAATATTAAAAAGGTTCAAATATGTTCAGCGATCACATTCCTTGATGGTCTCGTGTAGAAACATCTGCGTCATTTGCAAAAAGAACAATCCAGAGCGAACCCAACTTGGACAAGCGAAGACAATATTGGGCACATTCTCAAGAGGCATTCTGTGTGCATGTCCCGGGGGCCTGCTGCAAGTTCACCTTGGATCTGCCAAAACAAGAAACAAGCACGCTCGTTAGAAACGCTCCCCAACAAACCGATACCATCTTCAGTTGGAAGAAGTGCCTCTGCTTACCTGTTGTGTGTCATGTGGCTCTTCACCAAGTGGCCTGCCGACAGCGCCGCCATGAGTGACAGCTCTCCTGCGAGCACCGTCGCACACACCACTCTGGCCAGCTGCCGGGCATTGTCTCCTGGACACTCATGGCACGCTCCCTGAACGCCTAGCATCTAGAGCCAATGCACAAATCGATGTCATTTAGATGGCGTGAAAGGTAGTCGTAGAGAAGAGTACAGTAAGTCTTTAATGTCCCCTAGGGGCAATTTGGATTGCAGACAAGTTAATGAAAGTGAGGAGATTGATAGAGAGATAGTCATGGATGGATCACAGATAATGTACCTAAAGAACAGAGTGTGTATGTGTGGTGGTGTACCTTAAGGCAAGCCTGCTGAGGGGGCAGGTTGGTCCCGCCTCCCACGGTTCCCAGTTCGATGGAGGGCATGGTGCAGCTGATGTACAGGTCCTCGCCCATGGGGCCTGAGGGCTCCATCAGGGTGATGCAGTTACTACTGCCAACAGACTGAGCTGGGTCCTAGGGGTTTTAGTAAAAGGGTATATTATTAATTTCTTCATCAACTTCACGTCTTATTTAGGATAGGGTTCGAATGATAAATATTTATAAAAATATTTTTGTGTTTATTGACTGAAACTGCCGATACATACAGGATTTCTGAGCACTAATGCAGTAATGCACTAATATAGGGTATAATGTTTAAACTATAGCCCGTCCTCACATTATATAACAAATAGTGTCTGTTAAATGTTGACTTACAACATTTCCCTCAGTCAACAGTCATGGTGAATAATGATTCCATCTGTACAACGATTTGCAGCACTGGAACAGCCCTGAGTGAGGAGCGGTGTGTACCTGTCCACAGGCGATGTAGATGGCAGCCACCAGATTGGCGGCGTGTGCGTTGTAGCCCCCGATGCTGCCTGCCATGGCCGAGCCCACCAGGTTCTTGTTGATGTTCACGTCCACGAGGGATGCAGTCGTGGTCTTCAAAATCTGAAAATAAATAATGCCATAATGTCATTAATCAGTCCTAGATTAGTTCCATGTTTGCTGTTGGTGTCATGTGGGTTAGCCGATGCTTCAGGGCTGCTCTTACCTCTCGGACTACCTTAGCAGGGATGGTTGCCTCACAGACAGCGGACTTGCCCCGGCCTTCGATCCAGTTGATAGCGGCAGGCTTCTTGTCGGTGCAGTAGTTTCCACTGACCGCTAGAACCTGCACTTCAGGGAACTCCTCCTGGAGACGAGACAGAGCCTGCTCGGTTCCCTGCAGAACACGGAGGGTCACGCAAGACAGCAGTTAAAGAAATGTTGGCACACTATGTTTCATTTTATTCACAATGTTTTTAATTTCTGGCATGCATTCATAAAGGATGAGCAGGTCATTTACTATATTTTATTCAGAACAGATCACTAAATAAATACATTCAAATCAAAACTGCTGTATGTAAGAT
This sequence comes from Gadus chalcogrammus, assembly GCF_026213295.1. Classification (NCBI taxonomy): domain Eukaryota; kingdom Metazoa; phylum Chordata; class Actinopteri; order Gadiformes; family Gadidae; genus Gadus; species Gadus chalcogrammus. The sequence goes on along the minus strand of NC_079417.1, from coordinate 25,751,829 downwards.
TACAAAGTTGTAGAGAGATGAAGCAGAAGACAGGAGAAGAGAGCAAGATTTAGAAAATAAAAGCAAAAAAGTGCCGTCCATCTCTAAGAAGTGTTGCCCTTTACACACCTGTGATTGACAGGCTAGATGGATTCCAAAAACCCTTAATGGAAGAGGTGCCCTGATTTGTCAGAAACTAGCTGGAAATCACTAAATTACAGTCCAATTATAGCTCTTAATCCTTCCCTACAGCACCTTGTCTACCAGTTACCTAAATGTAACTTTATTTATTTAATTCTTAACCCATCACCAAATGAATACAGAAACTGAAACTGACCTTGGAGATCATGTTCATGCCCATGGCGTCCCCGGTCCTCGACTGAAATCGGATGTAAAGGTTCCGCCCGGCCAGACAGATCTGCAACTTCTGGAGACGGGCAAACCTATACAAATAGAATAATGGATATGAGCAGTTTCAGTTACCTATTACACGCCATAGGCAGTATAATGTGTTCCTGTTCATAACCTAAATGATCTCTCCAGTTTCAAGGTGCACAATGACTGTGTTTTTTTATACACAACACTATTATATATTGGTAGATTCGTTTCCCGCTGGAGGGTGTTAGATAGTCTGAGGTGACGGTGGCACTAGCGTGTCCTGTTAGAATCCTCAACGCCTGAGTCCGCTGTGCGGTGTTCACCCTCACCTGCTGGTACTGTCGAACACCTCTTTGGTGGCTTGAAACCCCTCTGCACTCTCCAGCCAGCCTTTGACCTGGGCGGCCTGGCACGCCGAGGGCAGCCTGACCACGGGACCCCGGGTCATGCCGTCGGCTAGGATACGACTGCTGGCACCGCCGCCCAACTGTGAACCGCAAACGAGGAAAACAGCCCTTTGTGAGATTGGTGCGATATGGGACATTTTGCTCCCAAGTGAATTGACTTGGGAGCGTATGGGCTGAGGAGGCGACGACTATCACTCACAGCGATAGCTCGGCACCCACGGTTGGTGCTCGCCACCAGACAGCCCTCGGTCGTTGCCATGGGGACCTGGAACTGCTTTCCGTCCAGGTGAAGTGGTCCGGCCACACCGACTGGCACGGGCATGTAGCCAATCACGTTCTCACAGCAGGTGCCGATCACCTGTCAACACAGAACACAGGATGAGATGACAAGGCCAAAACTGTGAGAATTATTCTGTTATATTGTGCGTGTGTGGGAGAATGAAGGGTAACACTAAAATCAAAACACACAAAATGAAATCTCATCTTAGGGGATAGTTCTGTGATCTTGCATCTCAATAAAACGTGGACTGGCCACCCTTCTCCTAGACACAAGCAGCGTAATGCGAACACACAAAGAGGGAGGAGCCAATCCATGGACTAGTGTGCTTGAGCGTACGTTGGAGTAGTCGTAGTCTGTGTAGGGCAGGGACGACAGGGCAGCAGGCACTGGGAGCTTAGCGGATATCATCTGCCTGCGGATGGCCACGCCCCTCTCGGGCCGCTCCATCAGCGCCTCCAGCTTGTAGGAGGGGATGTGTTTAGAGTTGACCAGCTGCACCACCTCCGCGTCGCTGAGGAAAGGGGCACCCATCTGTAGGGACACAATCACAGGGAATCAGGGCACACCCGGACACACAAACAAAGGATCTGAGGAAATTGGTGTAGCTTTATATAGGATTATATGTATGGATAGGTCAGTTCTGCATTCCACTAGTATCATGGCTAATTGGTTTAGCTTAAGGATGGGAGAGACTAAGCTCATTACAACTCTGTCACTATGGCCACCCCAGACTCCTGATTAACTGAGAAGGGGAAAAGTTAATTATATCGTTATCCAAATCCTGCTGACAGGATATTTATATTCGCAAATGCTCCTTCCCTTTTCCCATTTGACATTTATTCAAACAGGTGACTCATACTGACTCAGGGACCTGATCTGCAGCCTCACATTGAACATGAACCCGTGTTTACCTACCTCAGGGTTCTTGAGGATCGCCAAACACTCATCCAGAGGGCGGGGCTCGCTGGGAAAGGAAGGGGCACTCGCTTCTGCGTTGGGAGTCTGCGGTTGAGAGCCCTCCCCGGCCTTGCCGTCCCCCAGGAAGAAGATGCTCTGGGTCTGGTGCTGGACCTGGGGGACCGGGAGGGGCTGGACCTTCGGGGCAGGGAGGGGTCGAATCATCTCGTCTGGAGAGAAAAGGGGCAGAGCACGGTGTCTTTGAAACACATGTTACCAGCACTATGACGATGGACTGTATATTATAATCTAACGTATCCTCTTACGGAGGCATCAGAAGTTGCTTAAAAGAGTTGATATTGTGATACCGAACCGTTTTATGAATGAGAGTTACAGTTTCCCAGTACCTTCCTCTTCCTTGATCACCGGCAGCGGGGCTAACTTCTGTGTATTGTCCTGGGCGGGGGAAGCGGTGGGGCGCACGGTAGGCTCCATCCGGTGGCAGGACTCTGCGGCGTGGCGGTTGGCAGCCGCCGGGGCAGACATGCTCATGAGGTTCTTCAGGGACAGCGTGGACTCCATCTCCACCTGCTCGAAGAAGATGTACTTGACGGCCAGCAGGAGGGCCAGTCCCAGGCAGATCACCTGCTCCACGTCCATGGTGATCATCCTGTTGGGGCACAACGGTTTGATTTAGTGCACCGGACACCGCAAAGGAAACCTGGAACTCAGAGCCAATCAATGGGTTTCGAGGGAAATTATTTTTATGTTCCCAATGTTGAATGCCGTTGAATTGAATTTCTCAGTGAACTCTGTTATTTGCTATGACCAACTTTTATGTGGCTATGATTACAATTCAATATCATTTCATGAATTTATTTATACTATCAGATCACACCAAACATATGATGATGACCTTTGAATCTAATTGTTACATAACCCAATATATAGTGCATGTATTTTATATGCTAGTAATGCCATTGACTGCCATTCTATATATTTATATCCATATCCATATATAATATAATTGGGGGGCTGACCGTGCAAGGTAGAACTGCCAGAGGGGGGTCTCAGGGTGGATTCTTCTTGGGGAGTCATGGCCAAAGCTCATGCCCACCTCAACATCCATGGTGGTGTGGATATTCAACGGCTCAGCGATCCAGCGGCTGTGAGCGTGCACCATCACCAGTCCTAGAGACTAGACAGAGACGTGGACGGATCAGAATTCACACAAATGCAGGATTCCATTCATTCAGTTCCTTCTTCTTTTTTTCTACACTACATTTGCGTTCACAAAATACAAATACAACCTCAAAACAATTACCCTAACATAGCTTTAGCGCACCAATTTGTATGTAGAATGAGAATGTATGGCTCTAAGTAAACTGAACCATGATGTGTATTGTAATAAATATATGCAAAGGCAGATTCTGAGACGTTTTAAAAGTGCATTAATACACTGTGAAGCAGCCTATCTCCTCCACCACCTTCCCGCATTGAAACATATGGGGCTTACCATGATCATCTTTACTCTCTGGGTGACGGGGTTGGGCTTGTTGTCCTCCTCCTCCATCACCTTGTTGAAGTGGCTCAGCTGCCAGATTGGATGGCCCTCTTGGTTCTCTCTGGACAGCTGATTAACAACCAAAACAATCCAGATCAACACACACACGCACACACACAGAGTATAGAACACATGAGGAGATATCCATGGACGACAACCACACAGAACAGAAGCCTTACCTCCAGCACCAGGGAAACGCATGCAGGGAAGAAGGTCATGAACACAAAGTAGTTGGCCAGGACAGACATGCACCCGAAGCAGCACATGATTTCCAACTGCCGAACCCCTGCAAAAATATAACGTTGGATATTATCCTCATATCTTACAAAATTGAAGGTTTAGGAAATATGGATTAGGATAAAAAAACAGATGGTAAATAAGAGGTTGCTGTGGTTACCTGACATGGTGCCCACCCCGATCACCAGGCACTCGACCACTGCATCCAGAGTGAAGGCCGGGCCCAGGACAGCCATGCCACGCGCAATGTTATCCCGCACCTCATCCTTAGGGCATAGGTCACCAATGAACATTTAATAATACAGAGATTCATGGGCCTCTAACACACCTTTCTATTGTTGTGCGTTTGTGACTATTAGAAATGGATTCAGAAAAATGGGAAACTGATTTAATTAAAGTGGCATTTCAACCCTCCCATTGAGAAGGCTGTCGAGGCGACTCTAACTGGCTGTGCAACTGTGTGACGCAGACCAGCATAGCTGGGCTGGCTGGGTGGTGTGAGTGGGAGGGGTTTTGGGAGTTTCGATGGTAAGATCTATTTTAACAAAGACAGAGGAACTGGCTAGCCAGCATTTTTCTTATTTTTGGAATTTAGCACTATAGGATGTTATTTTATAAATAACATAATTTATAATCCCTATCGATCAGTATATATGGCGAGAGATATGTCCGGGTTATTTTGAGCTACGAGCTAGTTGAAATGTGACCGATTGCGACCATCACATAACAATCCCATAACTTTGGGATTATAATGTGATGGCTCAGCACTACACTCCATAATGCCTTGTACGTTCATGTTTATGTTATGTCACATTATCCTGGCTATTATCTTTCTAGATGTCTTGTATCCCAGCAACTGCACTGCCTTGTCCTACAACTGGAAGTAAGTTATCCTTTGAAAAGTACCTGAGAGTTGGAACTCAGAGCAAACTTTGCCAGTGCACACGCTTTGGAGAGGTCGATGAGGAGCAAGAAGAATGGCAACGCTTCGCTGGATAGAAAAAGAAGAATCAAATCAATTAGGACTTCAGGTTTACACCCGAGATACTCAGTCTTGTTCGACGCGGTTCCAAAACGGTTCTTACTTGAGGCCTGTGAGCTCCTTGTCGAGGAAGTGTATCACGACGGTGCTGAACACAAAGCTGGAGAATATGGTGAAGAGGCCCGCGATACCTTGGGTAGAAAAGTCACACAGGTCACTGTGTGTCACTGTGTGTCTCTCGCCTTTTGTGCTTTCAACTTCCATATTTCACAGTATACTGTCAAGCTATAGTGCAAACAGCTTATCCTCCATGCATACCCAGGATGTATTTGGAGCCCAGCTGTCGTAGGTTTTGGAACTGGAAGTAAATGTAGATGATGGCGATGCAGCGCGTGATGGTGAGGATGATGATGTCACTGCTGAGAATTTGCTGGAAGGATGGAAAATAATCAATCAATACTAATTCAATATTTTGAATTAATGTCCCCAGTTCAATACACATCTTACTACTTCGACCCACCTCCTCTGTCTTTGGGCAGTCAAAGTTCCAGCCGCAGATCTGATCGTTCCCTGTGAACATGTTCATGGACATCATGCAGATGGTGAGGGTAACCGTGCCGACGATCACCTCCCAGGGGTGCGAGGCCACGAACATGCCATGCATGCGGAACAGGCGGGTCAGCATGATGTCGCTGCAATACAACAAATATATATTGTTAGGAACAATAAGGCAGCAATAACTAAAAATAGTGTGAACTTATTTTGATTTGGACAACGAAATATGCTGAAGTAATATTAATGATAAGCAATATACAACTAGCTTAATATAACGAACTTGTTTTAACTTTTAAACTTTTTTTAATGACATCAATTCTAACATAGGCCAATGATATTAACACCAAGTCCAAAAATAACCGACAAAAGAATAATGTCATTGTTCTGATTTATCTGATCAATGCAGCAGTGTCAATGCCTATTCAATAGGCAGACTCAATATAACTGGATTAATTTCAGTGGCTTTGATTCGGAAGATACGCCTGGTCTTAATAATGTTAATTTAGCTCAATATAACTTCAATGCACATATGCCTTGGGTCATTTATATAATACCTCAAGCCCAAATAAACTACAGTTTAAAGAGAATTTAGAGGATTTACTTACTCACAAAGGGTCAGAGATTTAGCGAACCGAGAAGGATTGACTGTCGACCAAAGATTTAGGGGCTAAATTCCAGTGTCCCTTGTATTGCAACCAGCAATAGTTCTTAAATGCGTGCAACACTGCGACTGGGATAATAATAATATATCTTTAATACTATATATTATTAATACCACAGTCAGGACAGCAGTCGCGGCTCCTCACGCGCTGGCGGTTGGCAGATCAGCCCAGTAGAGCGTCCAGTGCGAGCATATGAAGTGATGGCACGCTACTACGTCACTTGAGATCTCAGCCAATCAGGTCGCGAACCACGCGAGGTTTCCTAGACAACGGACGTTGGGGGTGTATCCAGGGAGGAGACTGGCGATCGCGCGTGATCGCGCCATCGTTTCCCAACTGCTGTGATGCAAATGCTGCCTAGTAAATAGATATTTACTGCATGAGTGTATAGATGATGCATATGGTAATAATGAGTAAATAGATATTTACTAAATGCGTGTATAGATTATGCATATGGTAATTAGTAAATAGATATGTAGGCTACTGCATGCGTGCATATGGTAATTAATAAATAGATATAATTTAAATGCACGCGTGTATAGATGCGTATGGTCATTGCCTTTGCTGGAATTGATCGAGGAAAGTATAAACACGTTCCTAAAGTCTTAAAATAAAACGCATAGCAGGCCTCAATGGAATATAAAAGAAATATAGGCCAATGGGTTAGGGTTAAAAATAAAGTACTAAACATCGATAATGGATCAAATGGATTACATTTTGTACCATCATATTAAAGCCTTATTCTGATTTTTTTTTTAACTAGGTAGAGGCACTCAAAATAAGAATAGGCCTAATAAGTCAAAAGCATGCTTTAAAAGTAAACACATTGTTTTAAAGCAACAGTTTCTATAGCTGTTTATAGTTTACAATATTATAATTATTTATTCTTTATTTATTGACACCACTTTGGCATGAGATAAGAGGTTCCCCAACCTGAACACCAAAGAAGCTTTTTGTTTGAATAAAGAGGGGGATCTGTAAAGCTAAACATGAACATTAAATTATACAGATAATATAATTGTAAGACTTTATAGATTATATAAACTATTTTTGTTACCATGAAACAAACCATAAATAACTTTCGCACAGTAGGCTACAACAGGGACCATTGAAACATAAAATAAATCATCAAACATCATGCGGACTCAATATAACAAAAAACTGACTTTCCAAATGGGCAACAGAGAGGGTACAAGGTTCAGTAGACCCTTCGTAACATCGTAGGATTAACACAGGTGTCACTCGTATAACCTATGGAGAGAAGTTGTCGAGGAATGTTTTAATTGCTAAACAGTTTTCAGACATGGTTTGAATCCCCATCCCAGCCAGATTCCTTTCATATATTATCATTCTCGGACTCCAGAGGAATGGTTCACTTCTCTAATCATCGAGTGAAAGGCATGGATTCAATAAAGGGGTCCGTGCTCCACTGACAGCAATGTTAAAATGGGGAGGACACCGAATTAACATATCTTTCACAACAGCCCCACCTCCTGGGCTGTCTGTCTGGTGACAAATCATAATCATGACGTGAGTTATGTTGTGTATGCAAATACTGCCCTCTATGGGGAGAAATGATTAGGCAATGTGTTCTGTTAGTCTAAGGTCTGTGTGTGTGACCAACCTGGTGTGCCTGCTGCCAGGTATACAAAGACCAACCACTTGCTTCACACTCTGAGCAGTCGTTCTGCCGCTCCCTTTACAATCCGAAGGGAGCAACACTGTCTTTTATTGATGGACAAGGCCTTGAAATGTTGTTCTGGTTATTTGTCCTATATCTATTGTACATTTGTATTTTTTTTTAATTTGTATGTTGTAATCAGGGTGTCATTGAAAAAGAGAGTCTGCTATCAATGGCCTCCCTTGAATATATAAAGGATAATGAAAAATAATAGTAATCCTGCCTTTGAGAATGAACTGCTTGCCTTCAGTGAGGGTGTTGATGGGGTGACAGCCATGGAGCGACATGTGGCAGACCATGGGGCTATTCCACTCGGGCCGATCGAGTGAAATCCCTAATCCTAATCTGAGTGAGATATCCGTTCCACTACTGAGACATATTTGTCGCTCAGAAACAGAATCCCTGAAACACATCAATTTTTGCATCACTTTGCAAACACATCAATTTTGTCACGTCCGAACCTTTTTCTCACAATGGGACCATGCATGAATGTACGTGTTTACTAAAGCTCCAAAGAAGGATGAATTAAAATAATCGTGTTTTAGCACCTCCACTGTCTTCAAAAGTGCATCTAAATAACAATTAGAACCAACAATCATGTCTATTCCTCAACGACCCTGGTGATGAAGGTGCTCAGATTATACTCAGAGCATGGAGACCAATAGCCCCTGGGTCTTCAGAGACAGATGTAATTCACTGGTGAGAATAGAGAGAGGCACAGGTTCAGTAGGCCCAGCATATAGTTTACCTATGTAGTCTTCTGGAACTACACTTTATGAAGCACACTCACTGTACCCAAGCATTGACCGTTTTTTACTCTGTCTGCATAGCTCTGTGTTGCTTTGCGTGTGGGACATTCTTGAGTTGTTGTTGATGCAGAAGGTCTGGCGAAGGAAACGGTATCCCTGTCAGGGTACCTTGCTCTCAGCGGCATATTTTCTTCACTTTCCCTGGTCATCTCGAAACACAAATAATCAGGCATACCCAATGTTATAGGCACAATAGACTGTACCCATGTCTGTATCCAGGCCCCATTTGGACATTTAGAGGCCGACTATGTCTATTGGAAATTGTTCCATGACCTTAATGTTCAGGTATGATATGGGGTAATATTCATTTGTATCAAGCTTTACAACTCTGAGCACCTTCAAAACAAGATTGAAGACTTTTATGTTTGCTTTAGCTTTCTGCTAAATCTTAAATACTTTAGCTTTATTTTACTAAAATGCCTTTTTAACTTTCCCTTTATTTTCAATTTAATTTTCTCACTTTCTTAAATACATTGCACTTTCAATTTTACTTACTAAAAAGCCTTTTTAACTTTCTATTTTACTCATTTCTTTGCATATGTTTTCTTTTACTTATCTATTATTTTATTTTAATGTATAACAATGTTTATATGTGAAGCACTTTGAGTCTGCCTTGTGTATGAAAAGTGCTATATAAATAAAGTTGCCTTGCCTTGCCTACAGCCTGCATTTATTTGTAATAGCAAACTTCAATCGGCACCATTGCAATCAAGGCGGATGGTGGTATTATTTTGTTAGAGGTTTCCTCTGCAAACCAGTGGGAATGACTGTGGAGTCTTTATGATAATGGTAAGTCGTAGTTAAATGTTTTCATGTCTTGCTGTCATTCGTGTGTTCACCCATTCATGCTTTCCTTGTTTTGTTTTTTTTGTGCAGTTGACCTTGTACGTTGCACTTGATGCTCCATTCGACTACACCATAGTAAGGAAGGATCATTCATATTTAGTGTGATGGAATTTATAATAACTACATATTTAAAAACGTCATAAGTCTACCTATTTTATGTTTAGGTGGATATGCCAGCCCTTAGGAGGTGGTGGTGCATCATGCTGATGGAGAACTTACAACTGGACAAGTACTTATTTAACATTAGGTCATTTACAGATTCTCACATGATTCAACGTTTATTAGCAGGATTCATGCTTCAAGTCATTGCATTTCTGATTATTTTTTAGCATTTTCCACTCTTATCTCCCGCCACTCCCTCATTTAGCCATGGCAAGCTTTTTGCACACTGGACCAAAGAATCCAGGGATCTCCTAAAAGGTCCTCGGCAGACTGTGATGCATCTGAGGAAGCGCAAGTTAGAGGAGATGGAGGTAATACGTTTGCCTTTCATAGAATTCCTGGTCATAAACACAGATGATGGTTGCGTTTACATTTGATAGATGAAAAAGTAGACATCGTGACAACAAGATTATTGGCTTTTATTAGTACTAACACCTGTGCTTACCTTGCTATTTCCTGAAAAACTGGCTGCTGCAACATGGGTCCATTAACCAGAAATAAATACCGGGTAACATAATTAAAATAGTATGAACACACTATACTGACTTTTGCATGTAAAATCATTGCCATCAACAGTAAGACCTAGCCAGGCAGCATCGCCTAGTGGCTCCGCTCAATTCTCATTTCGTTCCACCACATACGAAGTGAAAGCGGATGGTCATATCAAGCTAAGTAAAACCCCCTCACAACATACACAGCACACTGCCCCCCCCCCCAACTCTGTCATTACCAGTAAGATTCCCCCCCATCATATGAAGAGCTGCCACAACAGCTCTGCCCATCCTCAGTAAGCCCCCCCCCCCCCGCCTTTCATTCTTCGTAAATTAGTCCCATGTCCACCCTACTCCCTTCTGTATCGAAACCAGCATGTTGTATTCCCTTGAGTATGCGCCAAACATATCTGTTGTAACTCTGCCTTTGTATTCTATCAGGCCATGAGCGTGGAAGAGCCAGACCCCAAGGTCAGTTTTCTTTGTTATCATCAAATAAGCTTTCTAGTGCAAAAGATTCAGAAAATGCAAGCAAGTTTGTGTTGTCTGTTTCAGGCTTTGAGAATGGAGGAAGAGAACCAGTGAAAACAATGGTAACATAATTGACTATACATGTGTTTCTTGTTTATAAACATTGCGCCTGGGCACGCCAATCCGAGGCAGAAAGTCATCTACCATTATAGAATGACTATGAGAAAGTCCAGTTTCAATGTATTGTTTATTAGTTGTGGTTAGCCTACTAATCCCCCGTCTATAGCCAGGAAGGCTTGCAGACACACCCTCAACATATTCCCAAACATATCCTTTGCATATTTGAGCCTTTGTCTATCTAATTATTTGACTTTAAGATGAAAGCTGCTTTCTAAGGTGCTAGCTATGCTTACATTACTTTATGACCTGCCACATTTGAGATGCACACGTTGGAGATGCACACCGAAAATATTTCAAAATATTTTATACTGTACAGGCTAGTAGATGTTGTTTGCTTCTTTCTGCCCCGAGTGATGACGTACCTGAGAATTACATGTATCTATCAGTAATATTTATTTTAATTAATTGTTTTCTATCGCATAAAGGACCTTGAAAACATGCAGCAAGCGATCAATAACAATATGTATTCAATAAAATTAATTGAATTATTAATCTGCTGTCTTTAATTCTTTGAATTATAATCTGCTGTCTTTTTGTTAAAGGTATAAAGGGATAAAGTAGGCTAAACTTAAGCAGGTTCCCCACGTTAAACTACTATATGCATAACATGTCATTGTAAAATTGTAATAATAGGCTTCTTTTCTTAAATGCATATGACTCAGGGATGTCAGTTTCACGTAAGGCTATAATTAAGATAATCAAGAGCATATCAAGATTAAGCTAATCAAGAGCACATTTTTAAATGAGCGGGTCGGGTGCATTATTTTTTATATAAGGCCTAATATTTGAGGTCCGAGTTGCGGTCATGTACCCGCGCACCGCTGCTTCATACAGATCACTTCCGCGATTTAGAAAAGTACGCCTCCTACTACCTACAAGTTACGCCTCCTACTACAAGTTACGCCTCCGTCTTGCAGGACGCAGACAGATACTATTGTCAAATCGTGGCACCTAGTGGTCCTGCGTATGCCGACAATATTGATCCTTGGAGAAGTAGCGGTGTAAAATACACATTCCTCCAGTAGGGCCGAGCTCTCTGTGGCCAACGACGTGCGTCGCGACGTAGGTCGCATTGGTCGCGACGTAGGTCGCATTGGTCGCTGTGTTGGGTGCGCTCGTCTATGGAAAAGCAAGAAGGACACAATCCCGGACCTAGATTGGCCGCGGTAAAAGTGCAAAACCGTACGGATTCCGTACGGATTCCGTACGGTTTCCGTACGGTTTTGCAAGAATTCCGTACGGAATCCGTACGGAATCCGTACGGTTTCCGTACGGTTTCCGTACGGATTCCGTACGGATTCCGTACGGTTTTGAATTGACTAATAGCCGCGGCTATTAGTCATTTCACTCCGGCTTTAGTTATTCACGTCCGGCTATTAGGTATGCAGAACGAGCCCTCCCCTTCTTTGCTTGACCACTAAGTTTGAAGGCTGTCTAACCAATCAGTGAAGAGAAAGACCAGACTAAAGTAACGCATTGTCGAAACTAGAGCGGCAGTCAAGTTGCCTCCATGTTTGCCGTAAACATAAGGCTGTGTTGTCTTTACTAGTTTCACTACAATGTAATGACCACCACTAGCTAGTGGAAAATATATGTGTGTCTAGTACAGTGATTATATTTGTATATGTTAGGCTATATATTGAGATGGCAGTGTGCGAAATACCCATCATTATTCGGGGATGCCCTCATCCCCAGATTGTTCGCGATATGCAGTAGCCAGCTCGGCCATAACATTACAATATTTCATGGATGCAAGCAAGCCAAGACAATCGATCTATATCTATAGCCTACATGACAACACGCACACACACACACACACACACACACACACACACACACACACACACACACACATCACACACACAACACACACGCACACAACACACACCACAACCTCACACACCACACAACACACAACCACACACCACACAACACACACACACAACACACCAACACCACACACCCACCGTCAGTTCAGCTGGCAGGGGTGCTAGGTGACAGGAGCAGCGGGTCACGCAAGTGAAAGGGCGGTAACGGTTTGTTACGTAAACCAGAATGTTCCGTAGGCTAGACCGTCCCATTTTCTTTCGTCGCCTTCGGAGTGTCCTTCGCGTGGTCCTACGAATGCCGCTATCCTTCGAAGGACGCGGTCTACGAAGGATGCGTCCTATGAATTGGGACACACTGCCATCACTAGTGGACTATACATAATTCACCATATTGTGTTCTTTACATGATTCTTCATTCTTTGTATAGAATTTTCACACTTCCCCTCTCAAGAAATGCAACGTTATGTGTTTGGTAGCGTATTTGATCTCTAAACCAATTGCCTCTATCAAAGGATTCTACCACTGCAGAATCACTATATTTTAAACCACTACTCACTATGAGTAGCCACCACTATTTACACTGTAAGAATATCGGGAGCATATTTTGATATTGTATAACAACGTCTTTATTGGTTATTTCAGGGGTACAGTATGTGTATTTCACACTACGGAGCAATATTCTGCGCATGCACGCGCATGCGCATAACTAATATGTAGCACGATTTTATAGCCGGCCTGGCCTTGACGGCAGAACGTTTTTTATGCATTTACAAAAGCATTTCTAGCCAGACTTTATTTTTTAAATGAAAATCTTATCCGAATTAATTTAATTTAATAATGTTTTCTTATTGTGTCATGTGTTCTTATACCACAAAATGGCAGCAAAGGACTACAGCATAAGCTAGCAAGCAGCCACTCTTGTACGGTTTGTTTGTATATTGCTCCTTTCACTATCTATCTACTATAACGTTATGTATGGTAAGAAATAAATAATGGCAAGATGTTAAGACATTAAGTAAGCTAGCTCTGTTGAATATGAAAAACTCACTAACTTCATCAAAAAAAGTGGTCATTGTTTGCTGCGGTAACACGGTGTCTGACTGAGCTACCTCGAAACTTTATTTCTTCAATTTACTTGTTGGTTATTCTAATTAATTGTCTATTTTTTGCTCCAGCTCTGAAGGCTATCTTCCCTTTCAAGTCTTTCTGACGTCTACTTTGAAGAACTCAAACAGACATCCAGCAGAAAAGGATTCTCTGAAGGTTGGTTTTGTTACCTGTTTGTAGCCATTCAATGTCCAATCCAATACACACTTGCACACATACTTCAAACTTAATCTTTAATCACAGCCCAGCATTTAAATTAACTGTGGATAATTTAAATGCTGAACAAAGCAATCCAAATTGTTGATGTATAAACAATTCAAAGATTTGTTTTTAATAATGGTAGTGTTAAAAGTTTGCCAATACATAACATGTGTTTTATGAATTCCACAACAGCTCACTTGCATTTTAAACATAAGTGCACAAGTCTGCTTGTGAAATGAAAAGAGGCAATGCCAAGCGCTGCTCATTGGTTGGACAGCAATGACACGGCAGGGTTGCTGATCTTATCCTCATAATGAGAGGTCCTATCAGTGGGGAGAGACAGAGAGAAGTTATTGATACATAGCCATGTCAGCAGTGGCCCTGGACTTTCACCACTTCCTCTCAGTCGCCCTCAGGGTTGTCTCATGTTCCCAGAGGGCTCCGTAAGCCAAGGCGTGGAGGGTGCTTGTTGGGAAGTGAGAGGACAGAGGGTGTCAATGTCTGTGGTCACGGGCAGAACAGACTAGTGTGTGAGTGGCAGTGTTAACATCAAGTGTGAGCGCAAGCTGGGGATAGGGTAGGGTATAGAAGCAAGCAAGAGGAGAAATGTGTGTCAAGAAACACTTTAGGTTGCAGCAAATGTATCAAGGGTGGAGAAGCCATCAGGGGCCTGTACTACGAACCTCGATTAGAGGGTTAGCGAGGTATGTTGAGCTCAAAGCCTGGGTTAGCTGGACCACGAAAGTCGATCTCTTTAAGCGTTGCTGTGTCACCATGGTGACTTATGCTCGCAACCAAACCTGGTCGGGAGCAGGTTTTCAGCTTAGTCTACCCGGAGATCTGCTGCCTAAATCGGCGTGCGCAGCTTCCTAGCCCCTCCTCTGACAATGGCGTCGCCATTTGTGGGTGTTCCCGTGGACCTCGGCGCACCTATCGTACAGGCGTCTCTCCGGAGACAGAGGGTTTTTCGGGACAGAACCGATCCCGCCTTGGCATTGTCTGACGATATTCTTTATGAGAGATACAGATTCTCATCAGAGGGTATTCGTTATTTGATAGTCCTTGTTGGACCGTATGTAGGCAATGCAATGCTACACAAAGAAGCCGTGCACTTACTGTTGCGCAGTGTGTCTGTTTGAAGTTCAAAGGTGGCCCCACGTTCAACGTAGGTTACATTAACCTTGGATAGTCAAGTGCAGTGTTGTCCATTATCCCTTGCATAACCGCTATGTCAGTGAAACAATAAGGCCTAGGTACTTTTTATTCTACAAATTCATATTATAGCTGTGAGAATTGTTAAGAAAAATCACCTCCATAGTCGCCCTGGAGTCCCAGGGCGACAGAGTCTCCTGCAAGAATCAGGGAAACCTAGACATTCTTTCCAAAAAGTAAACATTTAGAAGAATACGTGATACTTTGCTTTGATAGTTATATACCTCTGATTGGAGATTGTTTGTTGGCGGCTCCTCCTAAATAATGTTTGTACCTAAAAATGACACAATTAATTTACATTCAATCATTTCACATTTGATTAGCAAGGCAATTATTTATGTCCATTGCCAATACATGAATACATACTCATTACAAACGCCTTGGATGTTGAGGCAGAGGACATCCCCCCTTCCACCATCATCGGCCGACCTTCGTTATTGGCGAGAGCCAGCTCCTCCGAAGTGGTGAAGGGCGGTGGAGCGGTATTCATTTGGGTTTTCTTTTATTTGCTACAGGTAATCAACATGAGATTAATGGTTGGAGCCTAGGCCATTGCAAATCATAGGCTAGATTCACCTGAAATTATTCAAATGGGTGCTTACAATTTACCACATTTTTATATTTATTTTTGACTTGGCCCCATGTTCGTAGGAGCGTGCTGGCACCACATCTATGGGGGGGATGCACCGATCCGCTTTTTTCACCTCCGATACCGATACCGATATCTGAGGTTTAGTATCGGCCGATACCGATCCGATACCGATATAGAAAAACAGCACGAAATTATGGCTACAAACTGTAAGTTTCATTGAGGGGAAAAGACTGGGATCATGAGACTTGACTTATACATTTCCTATTTAAAAAACAACACAGATAACAGATGTAAATTAACTGAATTACTTATTTATTAAATAATTATGCACCAGTAAAACAATTGTAATCATAAATATATATTGTGGATTGGGTTTCAGTCAGTGCAAACGGATTCAAAATACAATGTAAAACAAATAAATAATATAATATAATAATTTATATAGTTTAGTGCAAATAAACAAAAGCATCTGAACAAAAACAATAGCTTCTCTAGCTTGGTAAAAAAAAAGCAATAGCTTCTCTAGCTTGGTAAACATTAAAAAAAAACAGAGGTAGGCCTGTAAACAAACAATAGCTTCTCTAGCTTGGTAAAACAAATACAAAAAACAGAGGTAGTCTTGGTAAACAGAGGTAGGCTTGGTAAACAAAACAATAGCTTCTCTAGCTTGGTAAAAAAACAAAAAAAAAACAGAGGTAGTCTTGGTATACAAAACAATAGCTTTTCTAACTTGGTAAAAAAAAACAATAGCTTATCTTTATAACGTTTAGTGCAAAAGCATCTGAACAAACCAATAGCTTCTCTAGCTTGTTAAAAAAAAAAAATTGAGGTGTCAGTGAACCTGCTCAAGCAGATTCTCAGCTTCCTCAAGCTCAGGCTTAAGCATCACTGGCAGGTTCTTGCTTAGGAAAGCAAGCATTTCTGCTCTCTCTGCTGTGAGTCTGTTTCGCTTCTCGTCCATGATGGTGGAGACTGTGCTGAAAAGCCTTTCACTTTCAACGCTAGTGCAGGGTGCACTGAGGTATTTAAGGCAGCAGCAGCAAGGCCAGGAAAAGCGCTGGCGGTTGACTCCCCAGTATTTGTATGGGTCATCTGTGATAGGATTGTTTTCCTCTGTAAAATATCCATGCAATTGTACAGCAGTACTAGAGCTGCTTGCTGCACCAGGACCTTTTTCTCGCTCTCCCCGAATTTTGTCAAATTCTTTCATGAAGAAGCTGCTGCTGCTGCGTGGAGTTGCTGCTCCCGCTGTTTCCACTCGGGGGGGCCTTTCCTGGTGGCTCCAAAGCCGTTGATGCTCCATCAGCAGTGGTGGTCCTCACATCTTCCTCCAGCTCCTTAGCCAGTGGATCTTTCCCCCGCTTGGCAGAATCTGCACTGGTGAAAAATCTGAAAAAATAAAGCATGTTGGGTTCAGTTATAAATTCAACAAACTACTACTACTTCTTGAAATGAAAAAAAAAAGCAGCTATCCTTACTTTAAATATTTTATTACTGTATGTAACATCTATAATGTCTGTATAATATTTAATATTTTATATGTTCTAGTAAAGTCAAATAATCTTTCTGACACGAGTGAAATAATTTACAAAAAGTTTAGTCCTCACCTGTCTTGTATCTTGGGTCCAGCATTTGGAAAGTACATACAGAGGTTCGTCTTCCACGGTGCTGAAGCGCTTGTCAACAGCTTCTAAGAGCGTCCTTTTCATGGTTTTAATCCCAGAGTTGGCCTCGGTTTCCATGGAGAGGACAACGTATTCAGAACGGTGACACTTGGGATAACATCAGCAGTGGGAGGATGTGGCTGAGCTCACCTTCCTTGTTTAACTCCTCAAAACGGTTCTAGACAGTTCATTGTTTTTTCAAGCAAGGCCCACTGTTTTGCCCTGAGTGTTGAGGGCAGGTCATGGTCAGCAGTATAAGCAGACAGTGCTCGTTTCTGTTCCACAAGACTCGCGATCATAAAGTAGGTTTGATCGCGATTCCACCTGGTTTTGACGTCCTGCTGCAGGCGTTTTGCTTGAAGATTCATCTCAAGCTGGATATCTTGCAGCCGTGAATAAGCAAGCGGGGGGAAGGGGAATGTTTAAAGTGTCCAACAATCGTCTCCCACGTGCAATAGCATCACTCACAGCGCGCCTGTGATAGCAGTCCCTCGATGACACGAGATGGCAGTGTATGTGGCACACGCAGCCTAAACTACGCACCCTTCATGTTGTCCATCGCCTTTCGCATGTTGCTTGCGTTGTCCCTCAGGAATGACATGGATTTATCTAAAGGAATTTGCCACTTTCAAGCATTTCTTTAGAGTAGCTGCCAATCGCGTCAGCTGGTGGTGGCGAACCGCGAAAGTCCTTTGCATTTAGACATTGCACTGTGTGGCACGAACTCTCATCCAGCCAGTTGGGCAGTTAACTCAAAAGTGACACGGGGGAAACGTCAGAGCTCCAGATATCTGTCGTGTAACTCAGAGCTTTGACGTCTTTTACCATCTCCAATATGTGTTTGCACACTTTACCATACAGTTCAGGTAAAGCCGTCTCGGACAAATATTTTCGGCTTACCATGTTATACCGTGGCTCCAGGTGGCTAATTAGCAGTCGAAATCCTTGGTCTCCAACAACCGACAGCGGTTGCCCATCCATAACAATGAAAT
Organism: Gadus chalcogrammus; assembly: GCF_026213295.1. Classification (NCBI taxonomy): domain Eukaryota; kingdom Metazoa; phylum Chordata; class Actinopteri; order Gadiformes; family Gadidae; genus Gadus; species Gadus chalcogrammus. Next base: position 25,733,651 of record NC_079417.1, on the reverse strand, counting down.
TTAAAATGGTATCTGTGATTCTGGATGCCTGCACACTATTCATGGGAAACTTTTCTCCTCTTTCCTTCATTTCCTTTAAGGTTAGCTGCTTCATGCTGCCTCCTTTTTGACTATTCTGTTCCACGAACTCAGAGTGCTCTTTCACGTGAAATTTTTGGATGTGCTTTATAAGGTTTGTGGTATTAAAGCTAGAAGGTTTAGTACCACCCCTCGGGACATTTACTTTGCATATGTTGCATGTAGCCGTGGAGCTTGCTGGCTTAGGTAAAGTGAAATAGCTCCAGATAGCAGATCCCTTTGCTCGCTCCATTTTGCAATCACTGTAGGCTCCGCACGGCGTGTTGCTTGTTTATGACGTCACTCACAGCGCACAGCATAGAAACTGAATAGATCAGCCAATAGATAGATAGATACACTTTTATTAATCCTGTGGAGAACATTTTCGTGGGAAATTCAATTATCAAAGCAGCAAGGTAGTAGGAATAGGATTCAAGTATGTACATAAACGTAAAAAAAATATTATTATTATTTTTTTTTTTATATGGATTTTGGATGGCATTTGTCACCGATACCCGATCTAGAAATGTCTTCAATATCGGTACCGATACCGATACAAATATCGGATCGGTGCCTCAACATGATATTTTTTTAGACAATATGCAGAATCATTTCACTTACGAATTAACACGGTCGGCTATTTTTTGTCAGCATGCCAACCTAGCCATATTATGGGCAACCGTGTTCCCCTTGGCTGTGATTTGAACTTTGAATTCCTCGTAGGAGTTCATAATAATACACTCCGCCTTGGTGAAATACACCGCTCTCCGCTCGATTCATTTTGCGTAAGGGTGAGTCAAATGACGCAATAAACGCCCCTTTTATGTGAACGCGCATTGAACCTAAAGCGGAAAACCTGGTTCAACGAATTTAAATCTAAAGTGAGCGTCGTGGTACCATTTAACTCTGATTGCGAGTTGCGTCTCTGTCGAGCCAGGTTTTCTCAAGAAAGCCTGGGTATGTTCAGCGAGGTTCGTTGTATACCCCCCTGGCCTTAAGGGAGAGTAAATGACAAACAAAGGAAGACTTGATTAGATGGGTGTGGTTATGAAATGGTGAAGTTTAAAGCGATACAATTATGTGTCAGGAATGGTCTAGTTGTTGCTTTGTGAGCTGCTCGGATGTAGGGAAACTTCAAGGCAACTTTATTTATGTAGCACTTTTTCATACACAAGGCAGACACCAAGTGCTTCACATATAAACATTGTGTCATACAATAAAATAAAACAATAGATAAGTAAAAGAAAACATATGCAAAGAAATGGGTAAAAATAGAAAAGTTAAAAAGGCATTTTAGTATTAAAATAGAAAATAAAGGCAAAGTTAAAAAAGCTTTTTAGGAAGCGCAATGTATTTAAGATTTAGCAGAAAGCTATAAGCAAACATAAATTTCTTCAGTTTTGTTTTAAAGGTGCTCGGAGTTGGGGCAAGTCTTAAATCCTCTGGGAGTTTATTCCATCTATTTGTTGCATAGTAACTAAATCCTGCTTTCACATGTTTCGTGTTTACTCTGGGGATAATTAACAGATTGGTCTCAGAGGTTCTTAGTGGTCTATAAGGCTTATGTAGTGGAAGCATATCAGTTAATATTTTGGGCCTAAACCATGTAGGGATTTATAGGTTAGCAACATGATTTTAAATCAATTCTCTGACTTACAGGAAGCCAATGTAACGATTTCAGAATTGGTGTAATATGTTCAAATTTTTTGGTCTTTTTTAGAACTCTAGCAGCAGCATTCTGAACAAGCTGAAGCTTCCTCAGAGTTTGCTTTGGGAGACCTCTAAGGAGACAATTGCAGTAATTAAGCTTATTAGTGATAAAGGCATGTACAAGTTTTTGTAAATCTTCGATGGACATCAGCCCTCTAAGTCTTGCTACATTTTTAAGGTGATAATATGCCAATTTTGTAACTGATTTGATGTGACTGTCGAAATGTAAATCTGAATCCATGATAACCCCTAGATTCTGGCTTTGATTGAGGTTTTCAGGGACAGAGAGTGAAGGTGTTGGGTTACTTTAAGCCTTTCCGTTTTAGAACCAAATACAATTATCTCTGTTTTGTCCTCATTTAGTTGAAGGAAATTTCAGCACATCCATCCTTTCACTTGCTCAATGCACCGGCACAGCAGATCTATGGGCCGATAGTCATTTGGTGATAGAGATACATAGATTTGCGTGTCATCAGCATAGCAATGATGGTCAATATTGTTATTTTGCATGATTTGCCCTAGTGGGAGCATGTAAATGTTGAATAAAGAGAGTCCTAAGATCGAACCTTGTGGGACTCCACATGTCACGTTGGTTGATTCTGATACAAAGTCGCCAATGGAAACAAAGTAGTTCCTATTTTGTAGGTAGGACCTGAACCAATTTAGCCAGTTTTCTAACCTGTCCAGAAGTAATGTATGGTCTACAGTGTCGAATGCAGCACTGAGGTCAAGTAGCATTAGTATTGAGGTTTGCCAGAGTCTGTGTTAAGACGGATGTCGTTTACAACTTTAATAAGGGCGGTCTCAGGGTGCACTCACACTAGGCCATCAGGCCGTGGCCGTTTTCACACCTAACCGTGCTCAAATCTGCCAGTGTGAGTGTGGCCAGTCTGGCCAGGCCAGGCCAATTTTGGCCACTTGGGAGAGGTGTGCTGGCTACGGTACGGGCCGCTATGGTACAGATGCTAATGAGGGCCGGCACGCGCACAACGACCACGGCTACTCAACCTGAGCTGGATGACGTATACACCATGCGACGACCACGGACATAATAAAGGCGACGAGCCTTCTTTCCCAATAAACAGTAAACATATATCCAAATAGCACAGAGCTCAGCAAAGTGCGAACTGTGTTTTCTGTGTTGTTGTCCATTGTTGTTAGAACGCTGACCTGGCGACAGACATTTATTATGGTCCATGCAGCGGACGCTGGTGATGACGTGTTACTTACGACGTGGTGACCGTATGTACAAGAGCCCTACCGTGGCCAGGCCACAGTTGCGACGGCCAACGGCCACGGCCAGATGGCCTAGAGTGAGTGCAGGCCAGAGAACAATGGGGCCATTTAAACACGGTTAGGTGTGAAAACGGCCAACGGCCACGGCCAGATGGCCTAGTGTGAGTGCACCCTCAGTGCTGTGCAGGGGTCGAAATCCTGATTGGAAGGTTTCATAGCAACCAGTTGATGCCAGGAAGGGATTAAGTTGCAGGAGGACAACTTTCTCAATGATTTTACTTATGAAGGGTAGATTTCATATTGGTCTGTAATTGTTAATAATAGAGGCATCTAGGCTACGCTTTTTTAAAAGGGGTTTAATAACTTCATTTTTCAAAGCTTTTGGGAAATTGCCTGACTGGTGAGAGTTGTTAAAAATCTGCAATATGTCTACTGCTAGGCTGTCGAAAACATTCTTAAAGAGGTTGGTAGGTAAAGTATCAAGACAACAGGTGGAAGGCTTTAGTTGTGTCACAGTTTCCACAAGATTTTGAGAGTCTATAACATTAAAGCATGCCATCCTTGCCACGTTACTTTTGCCTGAACAGGGTGGTAGTCCAACATTTTTGTTTGAAGTGGAGATATTGATTGCTTGTCTGATGCCTTCAATTTTATCAGTATAAAAAGCGGCAAATTCATTGCATTTCTGCGTGGAATGGAGATCAGGTGGAATTGTGTTGGGGGGGGTGGTCAGTCCTGTCAACAGTTGCAAATAGGGTTTTTGCATTATTAGTGATGGTTTTAATGATATTGGAGAAAAATGTTTCTCTAGCATTTTTTAAGTCTAAATTGTAGGCACGGAGGCTCTCTTTATAGACATCATGGTGAATATGAAGTTTTGTTTTACGCCAGATGTGTTCAACCTTCCTGCATTCTTTTTTCTGTGCTGTTACAGAAGCAGCTTTTCTCCAGGGTGCCTTTGGCTTTCCAGAAATCGTTTTAACCTTATAAGGTGCAATGACATCTATGACTTTCAACTTCAGGCCAAACCTAGACTGGAGCAGTGTGAGGAAATCCCACCTCCTAACCCAGCTAAGGAATGTGGCTGAAGTTGGCAGAGCGGGAGTTGCGGCAGTCTAAGTGACTCCAACTCCAGTCAGTGCGTTTACATGCAGTCATAAACTAATAAGACCTCAACCAGACTTTTGAAATGCATACAACACCTTTACCCGATCTACTTCGGACCGCAATCGGTACCTGAACGGAGAAGTGAGATCCGATAAGAACACCTAGGTAACTCAATCATAGTCTGGTTTCTACCTGTATGTAAACCTGCGTCGGATTTTGCGTTCTGCGAGTGCTCGAGATCTTGCGGCCTGTAGACTTGAGCCGGAATTAGAGGATATTTATTTAATGGAAGATGGAGGAAGCCGGTGTCATGCCATTACCCCCTATAAGAAGTGTATCATCAACATGCATTCAGTACACACTACTCTTCGATTTCACCCAAGGCTGAATTAAAAGTACATGTTTTCCTAAACGTTGGTCATCAACGAGGTTGTAATTAGTAACTTCAGGCACATCTGTCAAAATAAACGTTTTTTCTTCTGACGTGTTTATGATCTTTATTCATTCATTCTGCCACGACCGAACTGCCGGGGATATTTTCTGATATTATGAATCTTAAAGGAGACATATACCACCAGGTGTGAGTGTGATTAGCCTTACAAGCCGTTTCGAAAATCGGCCCCATATAACATCACTAGTGGGCGTGCCTGTCCACCTAGATCTGTGCTGGATAGATGAGCAATGTTCACTTCAGTCCCCTGGGTAGGCTGGTAGACTAATCAATCCAGCATAGATCTAGGTTGACACGCCCACTAGTGATGTCGTATGGGGTAGATTTTCAAAATGGCTTGTAAGGTAGTCACATTCACACCTGGGGCCCTATCTTGCATCCGGCGCAATTTACTTTCTACACTGGCGCATGTGTCGTTGCTAGTTTGCAACTGGCGCAGAGCGTTCTTTTCCTTCACCCGCCGCGCGTCGTAAATTAGGGAATGATCTTGCGCCCCAATGGGCGGTTCGGCGAAAGGAGGAGGCGTGTTCTGGCGCAAACTTTCCCTGGTGCTATTTTGCAGTTTCAGAAAACAATTGCGCCACAAACCAGGAAAATACCTGGTTTAAAGTCAGTGGTGCGTTGTTCAGATGCTATTTTAAGGGGCGCATGCATAATGTTGCTTGTGCACCTCGCACATACACTTTGCTTCTCTCATCTACCTAGCCACACATTGGTAAATTGTTTGGGAAAGAACAGCTGATACAGCGGTAATAAGTTTATTTTAAATCAATGCATCTTCAAACACCGTATTTTCCTGACAAGCCCATAACTTTTAGGATTGAGGAGTATTTGATTGACGTTGTTTTACCACGAGTTGGTGTAAAAAAGAATGAATCAATGCGGGCGCGCGTGTGTGTAAGTTTAAAATAATTAATAAATGCGGGCGCGCATGTGTGCGTCCGTCCATCTGTTTAAACACACGCAAACTAAACATGTAATACATAACGCAGTCCATGTCAATGTATATTAACAGGGGGACATATTCATATTAGGAACACAAGTTGAAAACGATAATGCATACAATACTGGTAAGAAACAATGTTTGTTAATGTATTGCGTATATCATTAAATAGAACCACAGTTACCGCATATCATGTGTGTTATTTGGCCATAAACTGAGCCATTTGAAGTTTGAAATTAATGTGGTCATGCATCTTTCTCATCGGAGACTGCAAACGTACTGTCAAAATATAAACTTTTCAGATTAAAATGCGCTCATGGCTCTTAAAGGGGATGGGAGATGGCACTCTCATTGGTTTATTGCACGTTACGCCCAAACCACGCCTACGGGTAATTAGGTTATTTAGACCAACCCTTTTTAGGTTTGCACCGGGCGCAAGAGTCATTTATGCGCTGGTAAAATAGCAACATCGCCATTGAACCGCCCACAAAGCTACTTGCGCTCGGCGCTTCTCACTTGCGTTTCAGACCGTTAAAATAGGGCCCCTGGTGGTATAATATGTCTCCTTTAAGATTGGGTTGGGTTCTCCGACTCTCTGGTACTCCCACAACAAAGACTCGTAGTGGGGGTTACCTCGGCCATGGTGGAGACGGAATTGGGGGAAAGGAATTTTGGCTTTGACTCTCTGATGTCAAGATTGAAACGCTGCATGGAGGAGAAAGGGATTGTTGCCGTATGCGGGACAGCTGTCAGTTCACTTCGGGTCTGTCATTTCTCTGACGCTCCATTGTTCCAACCTCGCTTCTCCGGCTGGACTCCTCCCGCTGCTCCGCCGCCAGAGGAGTAGTCCACATACTCCTGAGAGGTAGGAACAATGTAGCGTCGGAGAAATTACATGGACCTGAAGTGAACTGACAGCTATCTACGGAAAACGTCTTTCTCGAATGCCACTTGTGTTTGTTGTTGCTGCGACGTAGAGGTTAACTGGAAGTGGCTCTATTCCCGTGGAGAAAGAGAAGGTAACTGCAGCAGTCTCCTGAAGTGGTCCAAGTTGTTGGATTGCCTCCCTTGCAGTATAACACAAATAAAAAATTAAATCTCCATTGACATGCAAAGCAGATGCATTAGTTAGTATCTGGCCCATGCCATGTTGTCGGTAGGGCTGGTTAGTGTAACCGCTAATTGTTATTAACAAGGTAAAACAAGTGTGTTCTTCTTTATAAACTTAGCTCAGTATGGATATCAGACGTATGAATTATTTAATTGACGTCAGTTGTTATTGTACGTAATTTATTTTTGATTTATTGATCATTACACGTAAAATATTCTCATGGATGCAACTGAGTATTTCTTATTCTTAGCAATGCTTCTACAGTAGGTCTGGACATCCCTTACAGACTTTAATGTTTCACTTAAACAGAGTTTAACAAAAATGTAGCATTATTCATTGGAAGGACCTAAGGCGCCGTGCATTGATCATTTTCTTTCTTGATCATTCACCTTTTTAGGCCATCACCAGTTTGCACCCCTGACTCTTCACAAGCACACAAAAGCCGTCGCACCAACTCTAACAAAATATCACAATATAAGTGGCTATTTTATATTGTACTATTAAATACTATATTTGGTTTCATCAAAAATAAATTCCCTACCTACCCATGACCTCAACTGACAACCAACAGGAACCAAACTTTTTTTTTTTTTAGGCCCTATTATACAACGGGTGGCTTAAATCCAGCGATCTGATTGGTTCCTAACTGTTGTATAAGCGTATACATAACTGAGGGAATACATAACTGCTATGACGCCCAATCATTTTGTGAAAGTTTCCGTATCACTCCGCGCCTGGAAGTAGAAACTGTTACAAAGTAGCAGTTGTTGGTAGTAGCCTAGGAAACGGAACTTAGTAGAAACGGTAACTTACAAAGTAGCAGTTGTTGGGAGTGGCCTAGGAAACTTTATCACACGGAAATTTACACGCGGTGAGTGAACTGCTCCTTAGGATAAATTGCCAGCGAACCGCTCTAGCCGAGCCTTCTCTCAAAGGGACGCTAAAGTGTGTTGCATAGCGACCGTCGTGCATTTGGAAGGCAGCCAGGAGGGACTACTTTTTTGTATTCTTTAAAAAAACAGCTATTTTGACTTTCTTGTTTTTTTTTTAATGTAGTGTCTGACTTTAGTTTTGCCATAATAGTAACCGTTGTATAAAAGCAAAAGATCACTTCAGTCAGTGGTATGTGCTCATTATACCACTGTGAAGGGGGTCGCCGGCCCTTAACAATGGTATAATGAGCACATACCACAGCGATCTATTGCTTAATTATAATACCCTTTATTTTAAATGCACGTTATAACCAATAACACAAAAATGGTTTCACCTAGTCTCGCAGAGCCAGCCTTACTATGGTCCATTATCGTGCAATTGCACCAACTAGGCTTCAACCAATAAAAGCACTGAAATAGATGACTGCTTGGGAATACCCCATAGATGACTTTTGAAGCCTCTCATGAACACAGTTTTGTTCAGGCTCATCCTATGCGCGATTGAATTTATTCCTCGAGATTGAAATAAGCAGTTGTGAAACGGAAAATCTTTGCTCATTTTAAATTAGAGCATACTAGTTGTTGTTGATGGTATAAATGGCAAATTAAGCCAATTTAAATTGGATTACTGGCTAAAAAATATACCCGAGTAAAGAGAAGTACAGTTTTAAATAATAAAATGAAAGGGCTACATGTGTTAACTCATGTGCGTTACATTTAGGCGTTACAACTGAATATTCTTCAACATCCTCGGTGAGGAGGTCAAACACCCTCCTAGTCAGTTGGCCCATTCAGTCAACTCAAACTTTTTCCATAGAGTTTTTACTTTCTAAAAGGGACTATATGCATTAAATTAAAGGGAAATCAAAAAATGGGTGAAGTGGGTAGTTTCTTTTTCTTTCTTCTCAATAAACTGGTGAAATTTACAGGAATTTTAATTAACAAACACTGGCGGCAATCAATCAATTTAAGCCATTTTATGGAGACCATAAAAAAGAGAGACCATAAAAAAGTAAAAATCATTAAGGATGTCACTGTGATAATCATTGTGTGGGCTTTGTGTAATGAGTTTGTTTCTTGCACAAACTGCCTGCTTTTTTTTATTAAGAATGAGATTCTCATTATGGCACACTTCCCATTTGTAACTAGATATTGATAGTATGATGGTGCACTTCTTGACTGCCAGCATTGAGTCACATGCTCCGTACGCCACTGCCAGATTATAGGGTTGAGCGCAGCACATCCTCTGCTCTACAGAAAAACTGATCGGCAGCAGTCTACTATCCCAGCATTGATGTAGACCAGAGGTCACTAAATGGCGGACTCCGGTCCGGATCCTGACCGAGTGACGGTTCTTTCTGGACCTCAACGCATTTTTTGAAAAATGAATGAGAAATTAATAATATTGACGGAGCGTTTTTTTCAACTGGCGCGGCTTTGTCCAGCTGAGCTTACGTATGTACGTCATTAGGTCATAGAGCTTCACGCTACTCAGCCAATCAAAGCGATTGTTTGGAAAGAGAGGCGGGTAATTGTGGAAAGGGCTCGCTAGAGAGAATCTTTAATAGGTGCATGGAGAGAAAGAGAAAGGATCGAAAGCAAGAGCTAGCAAGAGGAGAGATAACAGCATGTCGTGCTCAAAGATAAGAAAAGTAGACATCGAAAATCGAGCTTTCAAGGATGAATGGACAGAGCAATATGTCTTCATTCTTCCCGCTGCGAGTAGTAAACCAGTCTGTCTCATATGTTCCGAGACCGTGGCGATCATAAAAAGTGGCAATGTGAAGCGCCACTACGAAACCAAGCACAAGTATTTTGAGCAAACATACCCACTGAAGTCAGAGGTGAGGGCACGGAAAATAAACAAACTCAGATCCCAGTATGATCGGTCCACCAGAATACTCTCACATTCATTAACGGCCCAGCAACGTGCAAACGAATGTTCACTAAAAGTAACATGGATTTTGGGTCAACATAAAAAGCCATTTACTGACGGGGTCGTTGTTAAGGAGTGCATGAATGCTGTCGCTGAAACATTACTTGAGGGTAAACAAAAAGATGAGTTGGTGTGAAAAAATCAAGCAAGTCCCAATGTCTGCTCAAACAACATAAAAAAAGACTGAAATAGACTGGAGGATGTATTGGCGCAGCTTGATGCAGCTATTCAGAGTGCACCAACATATCCTTAGCTGTTGATGAATCTACAGATATCACAGATAAAGCCCAGCTTCTGGTGTATGTTCGATTTTTCCACAAAGAGAAGAAAGAATTCTGTGAGGACCTCTTGGGTGTAACATCACTTGAGACACATACAAGAGGAGAGGACATTTACAAGGCCATAAAGGAGATGCTGAGAAAGAGATTTCAAACAAGTGGTCTCAATCACCACAGATGGAGCACCTGCCATGGTAGGAAGAGAGAGGAGCTGTGGCACGGATGAAAGAGGACAACCCTGATCTCATAGCTTACCACTGTATCATCCATCAATCTGTTCTATGCACTCATCTGTCAGAAGAGTATGCTGAAGTGATGAATACAATGATGAAACTCATCAACTTCCTCAGAGCATCCTCATCCCATCAACATCGCCTGCTGAGAGAATTCCTGAAAGAAGTTGATGCAAATGCTGACGACTTACTACTGCACAACAACGTAAGATGGCTCAGCAAAGGCAGGGTGTTGGAACGCTTTTGGTCCATTCATAAAGAAATAGCCGCTTTTCTAGTGCAGCTCAAGAGACAGAAGGCAACAGTTTTTACTTTTTTTGCAAGATGAGGGCAAAATGGATATTATTACTTTTTTGGTAGACATCACATCACACCTTTAATATCACAAATTTAAAGCTACAGGGCAAGAAGAACTCTGTTTGTAATTTGATGACAGCTGTCCGCTCCTTCCAGAGGAAACTGGAAGTGTTCAAGGAAGATCTTCAAGGAGACTGTGAACACTTCCCAAACGTCCAGGAACAGATTCAGGGAGAGAGAGATGTTTCTCCTCATGTTGACTTCATGGACAAGCTGATTGGAAACTTCAAAAGACGCTTTGACAGCTTCAGCCTGGGACAGCAGCTCCTCCTGCTCATTCAGAATCCATTCCTCATCACAGATGTCAGAGGATTTTCAAAGGAGGTGACACAGACCTTCACTTGGGCACATGCTGGATCTCTCCAGGTGGATTGATCTGGACTGATTGATCTGCAAGCAAATGTTGCAGAGCATTTTGGGGTAACTGACCATGCCACGTTCTGGCTACAGACAGTGCCTGAGACTGTTTTCCCTGGTCTAACGAAAGTAGCACTGTACACCTTGACCATGTTTGGCTCCACGTATAGCTGTGAGACAGCTTTCTCCACTATGAACATAATAAAAAATAAGTACCGTTCTAGACTCACCAATGAGCACCTACAAATGTGCATGAGAATGGCACTGACTCCATTCCAGCCAAGGTTCAAGTTACTGGCAGGGCAAGCAAAAGCCCATTTCTCTCACTAAAAATATGTGAGATGGAGAAGTGGGAGTGGGAAAGATGGTCATGTGGACCTGTTATAATGTTCATATTTGTTCAAAAATCAAAGCACTTTGTTTAAAAAACAGACACTTTTAAGTTATTTTTTGAACAAAATTTGTGATACAGGCCTACTGTTATTCATGATTAGGCAGCTTATTTATTTTTGTTCATGTTTAATGTGTCTGTATTGAAAATGTGCAATAAATATTGTTTACATTTTATTGTTGTTCATAATGTATAATGTAACTGTTATGTTCATATTTGTTCAAAAATCTAAGCACTTTGTTTAAAAAACAGACACTTTTAAGTTATTTTTTGAACACAATTTGTGATACAGGCCTACTGTTATTCATGATTAGGCAGCTTATTTATTTTTGTTCATGTTTAATGTGTCTGTATTGAAAATGTGCAATAAATATTGTTGACATTTTATTGAAATGTACTATTTTGATTATTACATACAATAACTACATATACCCCTGAATCATAGCGCAAGTTAGACATTTTAATGGTTCGGACCTTTGCTGGGCGGAAATTTGAGTCACTGGACCTCTTTGAATTCTAATTGGGTACCCCTGATCTAGACTCTCAAGACTGTACAACAAGTGTGGTCTGTCTTAGGATCATGACACTGTTGGAGGCGGCATTGTTATTTTTCGGTGCATCTTCCCAGGCATAAGGTCGAACCTTCTTTCAACAAATAATCACATACCAACCAAGAACCTTAACACTTGTTTCAAAAAGCACCACAGAAGTATAAAACAACAATACAATCTGAGCCTTCTTCAATTCATGTCAGAACTAGTTTCATAACGTACCCCAACAGTTTTGTAGCAATCATTGTGTTTTTCCTGCTTTTCATTTTAGTGGGACAACTCCTATTGGACCATCTTGTCTTAGTGTATCAAACATCTTGTCTTAGTGTTTTCTTGATGTCAAATAGATTATTTTTCTCTCTACTGTAATTTCAAAACTAGTTAAGATATCCCTTCAGAATAATTTTCCCAATGACAGTTCCTTGCTGCTAAGGAAAAGGTTCAGGTCCAGAAACATTGACAAAACTGCCCAGTAAGATCCAGACTATAAAGGAATTCAATCCCAATGAAGTGCAGAAACAACTTTAAAGATATTATGGCCTACTCATGCAGAGTGATCAATCTGATTTGGAGCTTGCTGATAAAGCACAAGGCCTGCCAACAACAAGGCTTTGGAGTCAGCATTAGAAAGTACATGGAAGGCTTTACAAATTGCAGGTAAGAACACTGAAAGCCAAATTCCTTTCAAGTGTTACACAGTTCGCTTGAAATGTTGCATTACAGAAACCATTGAGTGTAGCGCTCCAAAGAATGCATACGGTTCATTAATGCATGATCAGACCATGTGCAAAATTCTTGTTTTGGAAACAGATGTACATGCATCAAGTGTGAATAGGCGTATTATATAGTTATTTAAAAATCACTCAGGGGTGGAAAGTTTGGATTGTAGTTGACATTTTGGGCAAAAAAGGTAGGCATAAGTTGTCTTTTTTTTTTGTCTTCGATGCTTTTTGTTAAACGCCCGATAGGCTTTAAGTAGGCACACTTAGCACGCATCGTAGAGTCATTCAATGAGACTAGGATTGGGAGATACTGTAAAATTAAGTTTCAATCCGATGCCAAGTAATACAGTACCAGAATCACCAAAATTCATACAGAGACTGTTACTTTATTATTCAAAGCGGCATATGAATTTTAATGTAGGGGAGAGCAGTGTCATGATTTATGAGGTTATTGCATCATCAAAAGCTATCTGTAAACATTTTACGATATCTATCTATCTATATAGATTGTGAGATTGTGAGAAAAGATATCAAGAAGATAGAAAAAGAAAAAGATCCCCTAGGCAATACAATTATATCCAACTCATTTAAAGTGAGAGAATCTGATCAAATGGATGAACACATATGGATTTTATGTGACAAAGGAACATTTTCAGATCTAATAAAGGGGTGCGACAAAATTTGTTAGGGTGCCACCAAATGAAAAGCCATGCATTATATTGCACACAGAACAAACCCCTGATTCAAATCTTCCAACATGTTGTTTTCCTACTACGCTGCCCGGCTCGGTGCTCCGTAGTACGCCGTGTGTGACCGGACTCGGACCACAAGTGAATCTGTAACCCTTCCTCCACTTCCTCCAAACAGCACCTATGTTATATTTACCACCACTTAGAGTAGAGAGCACTGGAGCCGATTAAGTTGATCTAGAGATGACGTGCAGATGTGTTTTTTATTTTCTCCTATCGATTGGTTGTAGAGTTGGTCGAATTTCAGTTGACCAACATTTTCTTTGGTTGACTACAGCCCTAGAGCAAAGCATATAGATAGATAAATTAAACTATAGAATACCGTAGCTCTATGAATGAGCAGTTACCTGGTTGCGTTGATGGAATTAAATATACATTTCATGTGTATATATGAAATGTATATTAGAGAAAATTGGCAATGTGCAAATACAGAGCCATGTGCATGTTGGTGTACTTTTGTAGTCCAAGTACAGTGTGTGTGTGTATGATGTGTATCCTGGAGCACTAACATTGTCTTACAGTTTCACTCATTTTCTTCTGTTAAACACAGAAAATAACGCAGAGATCACAACATGTACAATATCGTTGCAGGTGTTAACACAATGCAGAAAGTGGAAGAACCAGCAGGATTATACACAAATCTTAAAATGTGTAACACAAAAGCACTTTCTCCTCACCCTGGAGATGCTGATTTCCAAGGAACCAATGGAAGAAGCATAATACAAACCAGTAAGCAAGCTCATGCCGAAGAGGAGAAACAATTGAAGGACAATGAAGAGGCATTATCAACCATTACAAATTCGTCATGTGTCAAGAATGCACATGGCGACCCCCCTTCGTCTGTTGATAAGAGGGACTCTTATGAAAGTGATATAAAAAATTCTGCAACATCACTATTTCCAGACACATGCTTAATGACCCTTGAGAGGCAAAATGACCTCCAGTTAGGACAGAAAGACCTTCCTGAAGATGCATCTGCAGAGAACGATGCATGCCCAACTCATCCTTTGCACGAGGAAGGCCTACTGACAAACCAAGAGTCAGCTCATCCAACTATGTTCCCAAAAGATGACCTTTGTTCACCTTGCACAAGTGACTCAGACTGCACTATGATTTCAGAACAAGATTACATTGACCCATTTGGTAATTTAGGGGCTGAGGTGAATGAAGCATCTTCATACTCAGTCAATGCAATCAAGCAGACCCAACATCAGGATAAAGGCTTGGAGCCATTTGAGAGTTGTAATGAGGGAAATGGCCTGCTGCAGGATTCTGACATTGGCCATGCTAGAATCGATATTGGAACTGAAAACATATCAATACATGATTTTGTTTCACAAGTCAGTTTAAAGAAAAGAAAAAAAAAGAGAGATGGAAATCCAACAAGACTTCTCCTACGCAAGAAAAGACCACTGAAACAATCAAACAAATGGATATCCAATGACACAAATTATGTGCCTAAAAAAAGCAAAGCTCATAGTACATCTCGGACAGGTAGACTTATGTTTTTTGGAGGTTTCAAGTGCCATTTAGCCGTGTTTGTTTATTTTATGTTTTATTTGAATGTATTTAAATCTCATATAAGGTAGAGAGATGAGGCACCTCAACAAAAGAAATGGCCTTGGAGAGACTGGTTTACAGTTGGCATGCAAAAAAGGAGATTTGGCACTTGTCAAAACCCTTATAGAAGCTGGATCAAATGTCAACACGAAAGACAATGCCGGTTAAGTATAAGAATATTTATCAGATTTTTACTTGAAAAATGTTTTAATCCCCATAACTACAATACGAACAAGCTGCAATTTGTTTAGGCTGGACGCCCCTTCACGAGGCCAGTGTTGCTGGCGACGAGGCTGTGACAGAGGAACTATTGCGGGCTGGAGCCGATGTTAATGCTAGGGGGCTTGAGGGATTTACACCCTTACATGATGCTGTGTCATCTGGCAGTTATCAGGTACTATTAGTTCTAAGCAAGAATAACATAATATCGTTTGAGTTTTTGAATGTCTTGTAGTGAAATTAAGATAGCTCATCTTGATGCCTAGCTTTATGGTCATTAGACATGAATCATCATCATCTCCATTTACTTTAATGTACTGTCCCTCTATACAGACCTTCTAGAATGGTATTTTGAGTTGTAAGCATTCATTATATTGTGTTTGAGAGTGAATCCTGAGTGAGTACTTTGATAAGCGTAACACATGCTCTCTCTGATATGCCTTTGTATGTTTTGATTGTTGTTAGCGTCACCTGTACATTTCTTTACATAAAAGTGTCGGATGAATGACTAAATATAGTGCTTATAGTTAAGTATGTTTTATTTTTTCGGAAGCTCAACCACACAATGTTTTGTATTTCTCAGGTTGTGAAGCTCCTCCTCAAGTATGGTTCGGATTCTAATTTCAAGTATACCCATGGACTGAGTTCCTTGAATATGGCTCAGGATGTAAACATCAAAGAGCTCCTCTCGACATTCCCAGGAAGTATTGTCTGCAATCAGCCTAGCAACCCTGTTCAAGGTACATGCTCAATTAATTTGGTAGGTACGATTTGAGAGAGATTAAAAGATATATATTTGGAAAATAAGCAAACCTCCCAAATTCCCCTCCCAATCAATCTTGGGATCCCAAGATCCATTCCGAGATGGATACTCCAAACCAATCAGGTCTGGTCAGAAACGAGCAAGGAACAGTCTTGATTATCTCAGTGAACCAGACCAGATATGCTCACAGAGGCTTTCACTCACTAATAGCTGATGGTCGGCTATGGCATTTCTACCGTATTACCTTCCAATTAAAAATCGTACCTACAGCACCTTTTAACTTGAATCTAATCAATCACTTATCATCAAAGTTTAATTTACCAAAAATCTCACTGTTTCTTTTATATCCTCAGAGTCCTCATGGAATTCAGTAGGTGGCTGCTCTCACCCTAGCTCTGGTCCTGGTCCTGATAACCAAGCTGAGACCACAGATGCCATCAATGTAAAGATGGTCAATGAGATGGGTAGCCCTCTGTGCAGAATGCAAGACAGCACACCTGATACTGTGAGCGCTTTCTTCTACTAGCTCTGGTGCACACATTTATGGCACCTAAATTGTGGTAGGATTGTATTTTACTTGTACTTTTGTTAGGATTCTTTTTAAAATGTTATATTTTGCTTGCTGTTATAGCAGAAGCACTCTGATTGCACAGCTTTATCGTTGGACGAGCTGGAGAACAGGCTGACAGAAATGTCAACCAGGGACATATCGGTGCTAGAGGACGCAGGTAAGGGTCATGAAATCGACCAGCCATCCATATCTATTTCTGAATTAACTGATAAATATTCTTGTTATTAGAATAGAGTACTCATTCAATCTATACAGAATAATAATCAACTCTCCACATTCCACCCAATTTTTTTTTATTTCCCATTGATGTATAAGTTGTTTTGTAGAACCTTTTCAATTTGTGGTTTGCACAGATAATTAATGGCTCCTCCTATGTCCAGCATAGCTTGGAGACCATCCTGATCCCGTGACCTCACGTTTTTGAAAGATGCTGAAATTGGTACTGCAGAAATGAGCCGAGTGAGAATAATAAGGGGTATTTTTAACATACAGGCATGTCCATTAGCTTTTTCACCTCAACCAGATCCTCTCCTCCAGGTTGAGACAATACTTCGAAGTCCTCCTGGATCTTCAGGCTTATCAATCTATCAAAGAGAGATCCCTGCTACCCTGCAGAGGAAACTGTTATTGGCCTGGTTCTGTCTCATTCCTCATTCATGTCACTACCAAAAGTTTTTGGCCACCAACTAGGAAATGCAAACCTTGGGCCACAATGGCAGTCAATCTTACACTTCTCCTAATCTGTCCCTGAAGCAGGCAAGCCATTCCTCAAGGTGTGCACATCTCTCAGTTTGGCTCCAGCTCCTTCTCCGGCAGTGAGGTGATGCTCCCCATATCTAGAGCTAGTTTGTGCTACTTTGAGCTGCTCCTTGCTTGGTTATTGTAAAATGGTAGTTGTACCTGCCCATAGGAACCCTCTCATGGGTGGTGTGCCCATGAGCAGATCAAATGAATGTAGTGTCCAATGGCCACTACCCCCAGGCCTGGCTCAAGGTGGACTTTACCTTCAACCCAGATCTTCCTCTTGGGTGACCTTCTCAAGGCCATATAGCTCAAGACAACATGTAACCATGTTGGTCACGTCATGTTCAATCCACATAGATTCGATTGTTTGTCGGCGGCTCTTTCATTTCACCCATATTGATCCTGTGAAACAGTCAATGTGCATTTATTATTATATTTGGAGATAGATATTGGGAATGTAGGTCTGTGTTTAGACTGCTCTCACACAGGCCCTGCCCTGTCCTCTGAATCACTATAAACTTGTTTCCAGTGAATCACTTAATTACACCCACACACATTGTCATTATGAAACAATTTGCGCATAGGCGTAGACTAGCCTAGGAACCAGACAAATCTGTGAGGTCAACTTTGATTCACTCTGGCATACGCTCCTGGCCCCCCTCCTGTCAGATAGTAATCCAGCAGAACTGTCCCTGGTGGGGGTAATCACCAGCGTTAATCTAACATGGGGCGGGTTTGAGGATGACTGGACGGGGAGTGCTCTATGGGAGCGCCGTTGAGGCATTTTCATAAACATACAAGATGGCTGCCACTGATGTGTGACACGTTTCATTGCTCTGGTTGGTTATCTATCCAATTGCGTCAAGAGGCATTTTGCTCAGCGCACGTTGATAATGCTCAGAAGTAAATCTAAAAAAAAGCTAATGCTAATTTGTGAATTGGTCTTGCGAGGGGCTAGGGGCGGACAGGATTGATTTGAAACCCGACACATCGGTATAATTGTCTCCGCTGTTTAGCTCGAATACGCCACGTATAATCTTGCGCTGAATTCTTTCATTTAAAAAAAGATGCATTAGCACAATATTTTTTTATAATACCGCCAGTCTGCCACCATTACTCATCATCTTCAATCAGCCCACTGATGTTTTGCTATCTGCCGCATCAACAAGTGTCATTTAGGCCTACAGCAAGAAGCTATGGAAGAAGAGGGCCTATTTTCTCTCTTTTAAAAATTCTACAGATAAGAATGGCAACCTAGTAGGCAAATTGCATATAAGACACACAGCAAACACTAACCAGTGGCCACTCAATGTACTTTACCTAACATTCAAACACAATGTCAAGCCTCCATCCCCTGGAACCCTAAACAAACTTTTACACTTTTAAAAACTACCGTATACCTTTACTATACTATACTATATACTATACCTTATACCCCAGTGAAATGTCAGAAAGGTATGAGGGTACAAAGAATTGATAACATCCAAGCCTAAAGACATCACTAGATCCCACAAGCATTTCTGCAACTTCAAGGTCATGGCCCCAGCAATGGATTTGTCTCATTATATTTATTTATATCGATTATTATTATTTATTTTTAACTAGTACCATTTACAGACATGAATAATAGCTAACAATCACTGCCAAAGCAGAGAATGCCTAGATACAATTATTATACATTATATTAATTATTAAATATATACACGATCTAATTACAAAGTGGACTCTTAAGACAAACAGCTGTATGTGTGAAGTTGTTGTCAATACTCCCTGATCTGCATTTCTTTTGAATCATCAAATGAACAGAGATGTCATCTAATTAATTGTTCCTAATTGTTTACAAAATTAGGAAAGCCTTATGGAAACTTTTTTATTACGAATAATAATCCCTTTAAATGAGTAATCATCCCTTTTGCTAAAGCAATTCTTTTGAAGCCAACAACCGTTGACTACTTGATTGCATCATTTAATGTAATTTCAAACTTGGCCTCATTTTCGCGATTGATTGTAGAATTGTGTTATTTTCCTAGGCAGGCTAAGTATAGCACTGACAAAAACTCAGAGTGTGTTCAATGATATATTGGCCAAACACCAAGCCAAGAAGGATTCCCTCACACACAAGTAAGTCAGCACAGAAATCTCTCTTCTAATCAGTCTCCTTTTGAATTTATTTAATATTACAAATTCAATCACACAACATATTATTGTAAATGTATTCTCTTTTGCAATTGGTTTTCGTCAACATTTTGGTTTAATGTGAACTTCAACTCTTAATGATGCTTTGTTGGGGCAGGATTGCGTCTGCCACCGTCTGCCAACGTGTGTTGAGAAAGGAGCTCACATCTCTAGCATCACTCCAGAGGAGGCTGCTGTCCCTCCTCCAGCAGCACCATCATTTGCAAGAGAAAATCCAGTCGAGGAAGGCCATCTCATCTTCTTGTTTGCCTCACAGCGTCACTGAGAGCCAGCAACCAGGCCTGCCATCTACTTCCACAGTTTCCAGACATGTATCAGAACTCACTAAGAAGCAAGGTGTTTCAGGGAGGTTGGAGGTCCGCCACGGTTCAGGCCAGAAAGGTGGGAAGATGAACCGCAACTCTGCTCTGAAGCAGGCTCTGAAGGGCAGACTTCTCCCCGGGCTGTTACTGGGTCTACCTGGGGAAGCCACTGACAAAGGCAAAGGCCATCCACACGGGAGGAAATCCACCATTAGGATCTGCCAGCGAAAAACGGTTAACACCGTGAAAGACCCAATCCCAACAATGAGTGACACAGCAGGGCTGAGAGAATATTCTGGAACGGGCAGGGACCCGAGAGTGGTGCTCTCCCCAGGTGGTGGTGCTCTACACCTGCTTTGGAAGGTAAGTCTAAGCTGCTTTAAATAGAACCACATGCCTAAAATCCATAATTGTCCTCTGCACAACCACTGTTGACCCTAGTCCTAATAATGAATAAGAACTGAAGAAGAACTGACATTACCAATCCCATCCCAAATAACACTCCTCAGAATTTCTTAACCTCTACAAGTTACTGTAGAACTTAAATGAACAGTGTTTCATTCAGTTGGCCAATGTTCCCTGTAATTGTATATTAAGCATCGTCTTACACTAATGCCACAAAAAACTCTTTAATCTACGTTGTCTTTTTTACTACTAAGCCTACTAGCGTTGTATCATGCATACATTTTTTGAGGCTGAACATATTAAATGTCGTAGCTTGTAGTAGTCCTCTTTATGATTTCTGACCTGTCCATATTATTATTCTTTTTTAAGATATCAAATCAAATGTAACATGAGAACAGAGAAAAAAATAGTATTAATAGTATATAGGGTTAGGGCACCTAGAGCAGTCAACACCAGGCAGATTAAAATGTAATTAAATGCATTTAACAAAATACAAAAAATAAAATAAAAATAGTTATTTGGGGGCAAGATAGTATACTAAGTATGCAAAGTTGTGCCCAGGTTTCTTGGGACAAAAGAACATCGAGATTTGAACCCATTGGACTGGTGTAATGCCGCATAGATAACATGGAAGTAGAAACATTATGTCATTCAGCAATATTAAAATATTATGCACATTGTACCTTGACGTTCATAATCATACTTTAAAGGGCAATACCAGTCAGGGTGCTCAAACCATTGCAGCAGTCCCCTGGCTTTTCTCAAACCTCTGTAAGCAATAAAGTCTGTCAAACGGACTTCCTTGTAATGTTTCTTCCAAAGAGCTTTTAGAGCGCCTGCCATAAACGGCCACAGAGCACTTCCGTGTTTTGGAATCACTGTGGGTCCGTCAGTTGGGTCGGTTATCATTTGAGGGATTTCACAACATTTCTCATCCCAAAGACCATAGTCCTTGTTGTTATGCCAGGTGTGCACATGCTGTGTTCTCTGAGGAAGCATCGGCAGTATTGGTAAGGGCTGTTTGTAATGGTTACGTCACCCAGACCTGTATGGTCCTTTGTAGTAGCATTTGCATAAAGTGCCCGGCCATTCAGGGTCATTTTGTTATCCATTGTAGTACATTTAAATTAAAATCTAAACATAGACCATATAGGGCTGCGTTTATCAAGTGCCAACACTTCTTGCCTGCCAGTGGGGCACTTCTTGGACGGTATTGGCCATACATTATTAAGAGTGCACTTTGGGCCCCCCAGCCCACATGGAAAATGTTAAATAAGTTGATGTCAGAGAGGAAACTGCTGCACAATACCATGTTTGTAAAAGTCCACTGCTCAACAAAGGTTTCATAGTGCATACCATCAAACTAGTAGCTTCTGTGTATCTTTGGTGAGACACGTCTTCAGTGTTCTCATACCATCACTTGTGCTCTGGCGGTCATTGGACCATCAGAACCAAGAGGACTGCTTTGTCGTCTTCTATGCCACTATAACGCGGTACTACATATATAATAAGTCATTTATTTTGCTGCAAACATAATATGCTGTTTAACAAAGTAAACCTAATGTTACTAGTTGCTAAAAAACGTTACCTTGCCAAATCAAAGTTCAAGTCTGTGGTGATCAATTCTTCCGTTGATACCCCATTAAATCCTCCCCTGCATGTTTATAATGGAAATCTAGATGTGTAACTGTCCGAATATAGACCCTCCCAACCGACGCTATTAAAGATCCCATATCATGTTTTTTTTAGGGTTAATAATTGCATTTGGGGGTACTGCTAGAATAGGGTTACATGCCTATTTGTTAAAAATACCCCTTATTATTCTCACAATGCATTTCTGCAAAAGAAATTTCAGCATCTTTCAAAAACTAGCTGTTTCACCCACTTATTGAGGGGCATTCTCGGCAGGCGCGAATACTCACCCTGACTCTGACATCGACTTTTCTAGCTTAGCAGATGTAAAACATGTATACATATGTCATATAACAGCCTAGGGCAAAGGGAAAAGTCCAAAAAACCTGATAACACCCCTTGAATATTAACAGCTTCTGAGGGAGCTTGATATATCCACACACACCGGACTCAAAAATACAGGCAAGCTTTATATCCATGTATTTGTTTTGACAATTGATTACAGTTATATGGTGTACACATGGCCTGGTCCTACCAGACTCTCGTACTTCATCTCAGAAGGGAAATTAAAATTGAGCGGAAGTACTTAGGTGGGCGGAGCCAGGCTAGTGTACACATACAAAGAACACAATGTTAATGTCACCTTCACCGTTGTTCAGGCAAATTCAGGACTGCTTTCGATGGCTTGAATAGGCAGCCCACTTTGTGTATGCTTGGAAATTTTTTAAAAAAAGATTGTAAAGTTCTAAAGTAAGGTTAAGTAGTTTTTATAAAGAACCAGTGTTCACAGTGATTCTTCATAGTACTCTCTAAGCCCTGGTACTCAAACCATTTACCGATCCCCAAAAAAATATATTTGAATACTTCCTCTATCTGCTTGAAATAATGGCTTACTTACTTGCTGTGATTAAGGAAGTATTTGGTTTAATGATTTGCCCCGTATACAGGAAAACTTGTTTTATCAGGCACCCGACAACCCACTGCCCCTCTCCAGTATCTTCTTGAACCCGGGGAAGGTCAATGCTGAAATGGAGACGACTGGGACTGACAACCCTGACAACCCTAAAGAGGACAGCCCTAGTGCAGGTCTGTGTTCATCTGGATATAGGCCTGCTGCCACACCGCCGCACTACCGGCACCACATCTGAGTCATTACGGCCCAGCACTATACCAATGAAGACTGGAGCCACTGAAGCATGTAGTTCCTCGTCAATAATTAATAAGTCTGTCCATCTCCCACCTGGCGTTGCTCTGAATATGTGACTAGACTTTTCTAAAACATTTATAATGAGATTTTATATTGGGTTAAATGTATACCACCGCTCTTTCCACAGTTGTGACTACGATGCATCTTCCGATGGAGATTAAGAGCATCCATTTGGTCCGTGATGAGGAGTTAATGCCAAACAGGACGATGGAGCTGAAGTGGGAATTGTTTTTACAGAATTCTAATTGGGATTAATTCGATATTGATAACAATACAGCATTATGTGTTTATATAATTATTGTTTTTTGAATTCACATGTGCATATGTGTTCGTTTTGTTTTGAGGTGTAGCTTTTCAACACATCACACAGTCATTGCCAAACAATATAACATTAAACATGCTTGTTGTCTTTCACAATATATTTATCAATGGAACCATTGTTGACCCTCCCTGACATAATAAAAGGTTGTGTGCATAACTGAAGTTGGTCCTTGTTCCTATTTATTTTAAACATTTTATTTCTGTTACACATAATATATTGTTCATACAAAAAGTAGTAACTGAAATTGTTTCAACACGTTTTTTCCCCCCATAAACGGACCTAAAAAGAATAGAGAAATGTAAATATTGTGTAGACAAACACAAACATACAAAATGTTTATGTACATATAAAAATATGTAGGCTATACATAACAGAAAACGCAGTCTTCATGGTGCAAAATAATGACTTAGTGCTACAGAGTAATATTGGGTGGTCAAAAGAGCAAGTTAAAATAATACAGCCATAAGCAGCAGTGGGCAGAGGCGCTGTGAGGCTCCCTGTTCAAATAGTCTCTAACTGCTGGGTGACTACACGCCTTGTTTGCGTGTGTGTAAATATAAATGGACTGCATTTATACAGCGTTTTTCTAACCAGTGGCCACGCAACGCACTTAACCTAACATTCTCCCATACACGC
The DNA here is from genome assembly GCF_026213295.1 of Gadus chalcogrammus. Taxonomy (NCBI): domain Eukaryota; kingdom Metazoa; phylum Chordata; class Actinopteri; order Gadiformes; family Gadidae; genus Gadus; species Gadus chalcogrammus. The sequence continues at coordinate 25,709,973 of NC_079417.1, read as the reverse complement.
ATATTAATTCAGGCACCGACGGCGGTGTCAACCATGTAAGGAGACAGCCAGCTCGTCGGGAGCCGTCAAACAGGCGTATTGCTCAGGGACGCCTCGAAACTCAGCTAGGAGGAGTCTGGGATCGAACTAACAACCTTCCGGTTACACGCCGCCCCAAAGTGCGTCGGCCGGTGCTGCTGCTGCCGCTGCTCCACCTCGGCTTGTTGCAACTGTTGGCCCGATCAGGACAACTTAACGTTGGACTAATATTCTGAATTTTTCTGATTGCATGCACAGTTTTGGTAAGTCGTTTTGTGTCACTTAATTTCTCGTGTTATGGAAACTAGTACAACGTGCGTAATGATGGTTTATAATCATGCGATAATTTCCCATCACTTGCACAACATTACATTGAGCTACATTGAATTGGTGTTTGCTGCCTTCTCAGTCATTGGGCAGTAGAAGACTAATGGCACGCTGCGGATCCACCAGAACGAACCTACATGGCAAGGTGTCTTTTATTCTTGTCTTCCACTTCTATAACTTTACAGTTTGTATGTCCCGATGAAATGCATGGATATCGATGTTGCGCCAATCAGTCATGTCTATTAGTCGCCTACTATTGGGGAAAGGAGGATGATAGGACGTATGTTTATTTAATAGACCTCTGGATACTGAACTCACTTTTAGCCTCCTGCAGGCCTAGCACTTGGTTGACTTACTAATATTTAGCCGTTCAAAACAGGTTGAGAGGTTGCCCTAACTGCTTGACATGACAAACTAAAAACAGAACATTAATGTAACCAAATGAAAATATATTAGAAGCCTGTACCAACAAGCAACAGTTCTCTGTAGCCATATGCTATTTGACAACTATGATAAGCCCAGGAAAAAATGAAGTTACAATGAGATGTCACTATCCGATGCTCCAACGCCGGTCGATCCGGAGCTTGTTGAGAGAATAATGCATGGTTCATATGTGCAAGGCCCTCCTGATGTTCAGGAATTTAATAATCCCAGGGTTGATTAAATAGTAGGCCTATATATTCTATATACGTTTTATACATTCCGATGTAATTTATTAGTTTTCGTTTTGGGGCTTTGCTGCTAGATTGACGGACTCCAGCAGTGGCCATATGCCCTAGGGTCATTAGCTAAAAACGACTGAAAAAGCATTCACAATGGCTGTGAGCGATACCCCAGAAAATAGTGTATAGAGAATCAGTAGAGAAGCAATACAGAAAAGGCAGCAAATTTAGCTCAATGACTGATACAAGTTGCGACATCGATGCTTCCTGGATAGATTTACAGAAGTACATTATTTGAAGTTAGTTTAAATTCTTAAATTCGTGCCAAAAAGAAGCACCTATAATATGTACAGATGTTGTTTTGGGGGTCCCATTGCTAACCTCCGACTAGTCTCAAAGATATGACAAGCTGTAATCTGGGTCACAGGGCTGTTCTCTTTCTTTCGCTTCATATTTGTGTTTTGATCATGTCTGTGGATCTGGGATTTTTAAGCACGCAATTGGCTATCAACACAAACTCAACCAGCAGTGGTAAACACTAAAAAGTGTTTTTTTATAGGTTTCAAATAAACCCATGTCAGACTAACCAGTAACCATTGTAGGAATTAAATTCCCTTTGACAACTTCCTTTACCGCTTTCTCTTCAATAGAATATCTCTGTAAGAAAACAGGAAACCGGTATTACCCCACCCTTTCAGTTGGGTTTCCAGCCTAGTACAGGCCTTTAGCAGAGTTCTGAATCCGAGATACAGTTCTTGCACATTGAAGTGCAGTTTTGTAAACGTGTTAGCCTATATTATTGCGCTTGCTAAATATTTTAGCCTTAGTATATATGCAGTAGACAATATTTCTGTAAAGGAATGAATTAAAAGTTACACAAAGCATTCCAGCTATCTGTAAATCCAATATTCTGCAAAAAAATATTAATTAACAATTCTATAACACTAGACATAATATGTATTTACTGACTGTTCTTTTCTTTCTATTGTCTCCCAGCAGAATGACAATTCGATGTGGTGCCTTACATACGTTGAGACACAGATGCTTCCTGTTTTCTTCCTCTCTTCTGCTGCTGTGTTTACTTAAGCTGGTTTACATCAACGTGAGGGTGAAGAACAGCTTCTATCTGGAGCCCTATGGATTTACTGCCAGCTATTTCAGAACCTGGGCCAATGGGCACAACATCAACTGCACTCGCATATACAAATTGGAACCTGTGGAGATAGGCAAGTCTTTGGAGTTACGAAGGAAAGCCAACGTGGTCTTGGAAGATGACAGGATTGTCTCTTTGTCCGCAGACTGTGAGAGGTTTGTCAAAACAAGACGATACAATGACATCCCCGTGTTCGATGAGGAATTGAAATTTCCCCTGGCATATTCCCTTGTTGTACACAAGAATGCACCAATGGTAGAGCGCATTCTTCGAGCGATATATGCGCCTCACAACATCTATTGCATTCACTATGACAAAAAATCGACACCAGCTTTTATAAAAGCCATGAAAAACATGGCTAATTGTTTGCCCAACCTGTTTATTGCATCCAAAATTGAGTCTGTTGAGTATGCCCATATCACCAGGCTCAATGCTGACCTGAATTGCATCTCTGACATGTTGAAGTCTGATGTGAAATGGGAGTATGTCATCAACTTGTGTGGCCAGGATTTCCCCCTTAAAACAAACTATGAGCTAGTTATGGAGCTTAAGGCGCTCAATGGAAGCAACATGCTGGAGTCGAGTCGACCCAGTGAGCTGAAGAAGCAGCGCTTTGTCTTCCAGTACGAGCTGCAGAACATGCCTTATGAGTACCACAAGCTTCCAGTGAAAACAACGAGGTTGAAAGATGCAGCTCCTCACAGTATCCAGGTGTTTATTGGAAGTGCATACTTTGTCCTGTCACGGGACTTTGTGGCATTTGTGACCACTAGCCCAGTGGCCAAAGACTTTCTGGCCTGGTCTGCCGACACATACTCACCAGATGAGCACTTCTGGGCCACCTTGGTGCGGGTTCCAGGGGTGCCAGGCCACATTCTGCGGACTCACATCGATATAACGGACCTACAGAGCAAGACACGGTTGGTTAAATGGAACTATCTAGAAGGATCACTTTATCCCCCTTGCACTGGCACCCATATGCGTAGTGTTTGCATCTATGGGGCCGCAGAGCTCCGCTGGCTGCTAAACTACGGCCATTGGTTTGCCAACAAGTTTGATCTCAAAGTGGACCCAATCGTTATTAATTGCTTGGAAGAGAAGCTTGATGAAAAACGAAAACAAAGAGGAAACATGCTGGTGTGAATGTTGGAACTGTACAGCAAGTTTGCATTTTATTCATCATAAATGTGATTATTTTATTTTTACTGATGTCATTGAAAATGTAATTCAGTTAATTGGAACACATATTTTATCTCAATAATAATCATGGTAGAGGAAATTATCGGCCACAAGCAAACTGTTACTATCAGTTGACACTGCTGGGAAGGGACATATCAAATGTCAGATCCCAAATGTTATTTATTCGTAATCTTTCAATGCATACAGAGTTGAGGAGGTGTGAAATAACAAAGACACATATGTTGGGATTTTACCTTATCTAATCAAATGAATCATGTGGTGGTGTTCTTGGTGGTTTTTCTGAATACATTTCAAATAAATATTTCCTCATATTGTTCATGAATTGTTTATAGCATATTTTAACTAGCGTGTAGGCTTCATGTGTCTTCATCAATACTGACTATTTTGTGCTTACTTTTTTACTAAATGATGTACTAAAATGTTAACACCAAAACTATTCTCTGGAATATTAATATATTATATATATTAATTAATATTTATTAATACGGAGACCTGCAGGCCTTAAAAAGATGAGCACTGATATCAGTCAGGTGAAACCCTGCCCACCTAAATGTAAAAATTGTGCACAAATTATATTATTTTAGAATAGTAAATGGGTTGATTACAGTTTTGCTGAATTATGCAAAAATAGACCATTGAAAAGGCAATGATTTTCACTCTGAAAAGGGAATTTTGTTCTCCCTGTCAACTAATAATGCATCAAATGTGGATGGTAGCTGAGCTGTCACTAATACATGTCAGTCTAAATATGGACCTGGCCCTCCAGAGTAAATAGCAGACCTCCAGACCAGCAAGGTATAAACCATCCCACATTGTCCTCATTTTCCTTTCAACACAGAAGTGATCAAATATATAGTGTGTTGCTAAAAACAAACCACAACAAACAATGCTGGTCGCATTGTTCAGCTTCTGAAAGGGCTAGGTTTCAGTTGACCAAACTTTGTTCTTTTGGTCATGCCAGTTTATGTTTCCTTGATTTATTTACAGGAATATATCACCATGGGCCTCCTTTACAAATATTCTTGCAGCTAGCTGTAGCAGTAAACTGAAATAAGGGTCAACTTTTGGCTTTTTTTTTTAAAAAATGTCAACAGCATTATCAGCAGGGTTTTATTGGGAGCTTGAAGGCTATTGAGGACCGGTGAAATCTGAATACGAAGCATTTCCCCCTGCCTCCCTTTCTGTATCTGCAGGTAGACAACAGACAAAACCATCATTCTTCCTCTGGCTAGGTATTTTGGAAATGTCCCAAGTTAAGCTGGGGGAGGGGGGTTCCAGGCTCATTCATATCCTGGCTGTGGTAACAGAGATGCAGTGTCATCTGGAGTTCTGAGTCCCCTTTACCCCCAACAACATTGTATAACTAGAACTACTGGCAAATTAATGACATGTAGGCCTAGAATTGCAATTAAGAACCAAAGACTAAGGCTTGCAAAGGCACATTTGCTTAAATTAGCTAATTTTATGGTACATTTTTCCTTAATATACTTAACAGCCACACAAAACGATCTGACTCATTACTACTGATCTGTAGTCCATCTAGCATTACTAGAATGCTATACTTTCAGAGCAAAATTAGAAACGGAAATTAAAAACCTGTCACATAGGTCCATATAGTGTATTTATTACACATGTTGAATTAAGAGAACAGGCGCGCAGGGGAAGGAAAATGCTATGTCAACAACGTTTATAATACATATTAAAAGGATCCCTATGTTAACATAAGACTTTAATGCTAAACAAACATTTTCTTTGAATATTGATATCCCAGAAATCATAAAGAAGGAGCATCTTGGTGGTTTACAGGCATACAAGCATTAAGAATAGTAGCTAGACTGCTATGAGCTAAGCGCTTATAGCTTTTCTCAGGTATTGAGCTCCTTTAAATAGCTCTTAGACATGTTTGCATTAGCTTAAAGCTTACACCAACTTTATAACTGATGTCACATGAGAAGAAATAAATCCACATCAGCCGAGTGCTCCCATCATAATGGAAGCCTTGTCTGTGTCGGGGGTCTTGCCTATGCAGACATGAAGGCCTTTAGAAAAACAACTCCAACCCCTCTATAAGAAACATACTCAAACCTGGATTTGCTACCTACTTCGTATAGCATGTGTGAAAGCATTGGCAGGACAATAGCGATGAAAAGGAACCATGTCTAAGAGGCAGAAGCCCCTAAACAACTATTTGTGACTTGACTTCTTTGTGAGGGACCGCGACTCCCACGAGTAAGTAATTCATGTCTTAGACTTTTTCTCACAGCTACAGATAAAAAAAATTAAATTCTCTATTTATGGTTTCACAATGACTGAGTCACAGTTGAAACAAATGCGTTTCAGCTCTAATGCTGCTACTGTCTGTAATATGTTTCTATTAGATTATTTGTCAGGATATTTTGTCATTATTGTCCGAGTCTGGTTTTAACTAATGCTGGGCTTACACAAAAAGATTTTCACATTCACAGACTAAAAACTGCAAGAGAGAAATTAGCGTTGGATCAAGTGTGATATTTAACAAGCGTTTTGTAGCTACGTAGATATGGGGGATGGAGATGCAGCGACCACAGGATGTCTGTTAACTTCCTGTTCAGGTTTCACACCTTTCTTATCAGCAGCACAAGAGACAAACAAAAACAAAAAAAGGCAACAACTGCTATTAGCAGTGCTGTACTATTATTCGGATGTATGTACTTGATCAAATTGTTTTAATAAAGTAATACAGGGTTCTTCCCGTTCGTCTCGTCCCCCCCTTAGTGCTGATAATGTAGTGGGCTGGTCTGGACAGAAAATGCCAGGGCTGAATTTTTGTCCCAGTCCACCCCTGGGCGTGAGCCATAGCACTGAACATTTTGTAATCCCCGACCACCAACAGCGTGGGCCTCAATTACGTCCGCGTGCGGCGTGCCTCAACAACGTCCGCATTTCGCAGATATAGTCGGGCGCCGGCGGACGTTCTGCTCCCAATAAACAGCTTTTCTTCAGCTATTTAAAGGACAATGAGGCCGACACTTAAAAGGCTGCGCCTATACTCATAGAATCTGGAGTTACAATACGTAACTATCGTTTTCAGCCATTTACTGTACAATTCAGAATTGAATGAGAGGAGGGCTGAGGGCTGTCAATCAAATATCGCGCTTCAGAAACGGCCAATCATAGGAAAGCCCGCCCTGCCTTGGTTCCCTCCCCCATAGTGCCAAAATTAAATTTGAGCGAGAGCGTAAAAACATCTTTCGCGAGAGGTTTTGCGCGCGCTGAGGTAATTTACGCGCGCGAGAGGCTGTTTTGCGCGCGCTGTGGTAATTTGCGCGCGCGAGAGGCTGTTTTGCGCGCGCAGAGATCATTTGCGCGCTCGCAGTTAATATCTACGCGTGTGGAATAATACAATACGCCCGAATGCATCTTTTATCACGTTAGTGAATTATGGCACTAATGTGTCGCCATAAATGGTACCACAACGCTAACTTTAGATTCAATTACTCGAACCAGGTTTTCCGCTTTAGGTTCAATGCGCGTTCACATAAAAGGGGTGTTTATCGCGTCATTTGACTCACCCTTATGCAAACTCAATCGAGCGAGAGCGGTGTATTTCACCCAAGACGAGCAGTGTATTATTATGAATTTCTACGAGGAATTCAAAGCCCAAATCACAGCCAAGGGGAACACGGTTGCCCATGATATGGCTAGGGTGGCGTGCTGGCAAAAAATTTCCAACTTCAGTTTATTAACTCAATTTGTAACATCGAAACAAGACTGCTAAGTCTGTGTGAATCTCAAAACAGAAACAAGAGCAAATGATTCACTGTGGTTTGCATGATTTGCATTTAAAATATTTTTAAACAGTAAACATTGGTCAATTGTCAGCTTCATTTTTCTTAACAATTCTCACATCTATAATATAAATAAAAAATGCCTAGGCCTAATTGTGTCACTGACATAGCGGTTATGTAAGGGATAATGGACAACACGGCACTTGACTGTTCAAGGTTAATGTACGTTGAACGTGGGGCCACCTTTGAACATCAAACACAGACAAACTGCGCTACAGTAAGTGCACGGCTTCTTTGTGTAGCATTGCCGACGGTAGATTAAACTGAAAACCTGCTCCCGACCAGGTTTGGTTGCGAGCATAATTCACCATGGTGATACAGCGACGCTTAAAGAGATTGACTTTCGTGGTCCAGCTAACCCAGGCTTTGAGCTCAACATACCTCACTAACCCTCTAATCGAGGTTCATATTACAGGCCCCAGATCTCTAATATCAAAAACATTGTTGACGGATGAGTATTGTGAAATCCTTCTTAAAAGAGGGAATCACACTGTTACTGCAGTGGGGATTCACTGCAGCCAACCTTAAGGGATTTTTGTAAAGGCTAACTGTTTTTATTTTTTTATTAAATCATGGAGCAAGGACATTTGCTCAAGATCAAACCTTAGCTTTCTGTCAATAGCTGCCCTAATGAACTGCTAACTATCATCTGCTGTATTATCCATCCCTTCTGACGGAAACAAAATTAAGGTGCAAAATATAGTAGCCTTTATTGGACCACCATTGCTTTGTATTCCAACATGTCTTCAGTTTGCTGCTGGCTACCTCTTTAAACTTTTTTTTAACTGTCCTTATGTTCAACCGTAGCCTTATAGGTATGTCTTGAATACTGCCATCTGGTGGTAGAAGTAGACTCGACAACAAGACATAGAGTAGGAATCTCGGATTCCTATTACCGTATAGCCTACAATGGCTAAATCCTCAGCAATCTTGATTCTTAAAATTCAATACTAACACTTCAGTTAATTACATCTGTTTCCAAGGTAAACAGGTGGGATGCGTTTACCATCCCCGTTGGTTGATGTTCCTATCAGTGAACGAAAGATGTAATTTGGAACTAGAAAATGCATTTCCTGCAGAAAATGAGGTGAGTGCTGAAGTACAAAGTGAGGTTGAAAATGTTTTTAAATGAAGCCCCATAGATTAAGACATGAAGAAACGTTAAATGGCTTAAATCAAGCGAAGGGATTCGAACGAAAGTGTCAAAGTTTAAATGGAGTGAACAATGTAACACACCATTTAAGGAAATGTAAATGGTTGGAAACAAATAAAGTGACAGCTGAATGAAAAGCGCAAAGCATTGCTAAAAATGCAGAAAGGTAAAATGAATTGAACTGAAGAATCTGAAATGTATTGCCCTGCACTGCTGGCAGGGGCGGAGTGGGGCACTAAAATCCACCGGGAAAATTCTGACCGGCCCGGCCCACCACCGGCCCTCCACCAACTCTACGCATTTGGGGAGGACTTAACGAAATATGAAATCTGACCAAAAGATGGCACTACGCAAATGTACAATATTGACAATAAGGTGTAAGGGTTTTCTATTAATAAACAGATTCTGAAATATTATATCAAAATAAAATGATACATCTACTGTTTCTATCTATATATATATATATATATATATATATATATATATATATTAGTGCTGTCAGTTTAACGCGTTATTAACGGCGTTAACGCAAACCAATTTTAACGGCATTAATTTTTTTTAAGCACGATTAACGCTCTTTTGGCTTGGCTTTTTTTTTCTTTTCTTTTTTACCTGCTGTCTAACAACAACTAGTCACGTTAGAAAAACTACAACACCATAGCGGATCTATCTACACTGGAAACAAAACAACAAGCACGCCGCACAAACTTGTTGTGGCAAGCAAGGATACGGAGCCTGCTGCACGAGAGTTCAATGTTGTCATTAGCTGTTAGGTCGTTCTGACCAATTGCAGATCAAGGCCCACCTGGGCTGTACCACTTTGGGAGGGGCCGCTCAGTTACTCCCCTCTAGACAAAATCGACTTGGTTGCGACGTTGACTGTTTGTTGAGTGAGTGAGAGGTTGCAGGCGCACAGCTCAGGCTGCCGGACGGCGCTGCAAGGAACTTTTATAAACGCGGTATTGTTATCCCGCAGTAATCAGCCCGACAGCTCCGAAACGTTAACGGCCCAACGGGAATTCTCCCGACTCTCCCGATTACCACTCCGGCTCCGCGTGTGTGTGTGTGTGTGTGTGTGTGTAGGCGTTATTCGATAGCCTGGTAATGTGTATAGGCATACGTACGGTAGGAATAATCATACTGGTTTAAATAATAAATGTTAGGGTTTTTCGAAAGTTCAAGGAATATTTAGAATAGAAAAAAATGTGCGCGAGTTAACTACGACATTAATGCGATTAATCGCGATTAAATATTTTAATCACTTGACAGCACTAATATATGTAAGGGATTATGCCCGACGAGATGTCCATTATCAGGAATTAATGGACGACGTGGAGGCGTGAACCGTCCGACGCGAAGTCCATTAATTCCTGATAATGGACACCTCGAAGGGCATTATCCCGCTTATACCACGGTCACTTACCAACGGTGACCAAATTAAGACCATTAATTTATATTTTCATGCGTTTTACAATCTGAATATAAAGTTTTCCACAAAACATACATACGTTTCCCTGGTTACGCCTGAGGGTCCGACTAATACCCGGAAACACCATTACACGCCCGTTGGGTTCTCATGCAACGGAAACGTTGTTCACTCCTCCAGTAATTAGGATGGACAATAGCTACGACTTTAGAACGGGAGGTAGCGGGAGGTATTATAGTCCGCTGAGCTTTGTTTTGTTTCCCGTTGCTATGGTTACTACTATTTTAGAGACGATACGCCAGCTAGCGCATTAATTGAGAACGGTAAACAGACAATTTGACGGAACTACTTGTCCAGGTGTCCGTATGTCAGGAGTTAATGCACACCCTCAGGGCCGGCGCTGGCCGTTTCGGAGCCCTAGGCGACTCGAACTCAACTTGCGCCCTGGACAGGTCTTGCGAGCGGGGGGGGGGGGGGGGCGCTACGCTGACGGTATCGGGCCGCCCTGACAATTGCTCCCGCGCCCCCTCGCTTCTCCGTTCGCGTCGTATATTTTAATTGATATATTTTTTAATTAAGGGCGCCACCAGAGGGCGCCCCCAACGCATTTGTCGCCCTAGGCGGTCGCCTAGCTCGCCTATGCCGATCGCCGGCCCTGCACACCCTGCATCCAATCAGAATCGAGTATTCCCGCAGACCGTGGTATAAGTAAGGGATAATGCCCGACGAGTTGTCCATTATCAGGAATTAATGGACGAGGAGGAGGCGTGAACCGTCCGACGCGAAGCGGAGGACGGTTGCCTCCGCGAAGTCCATTAATTCCTGATAATGGACACCTCGAAGGGCATTATCCCGCTTATACCACGGTCACTTACCGACGGTGACCAAATTAAGACCATTAATTTATATTTTCATGCGTTTTACAATCTGAATATAAAGTTTTCCACAAAACATACATTTGTTTCCGTGGTTACGCCTGAGGGTCCGACTAATACCCGGAACCACCATTACACGCCCGTTGGGTTCTCATGCAACGGAAACGTTGTTCACTCCTCCAGTAATTAGGACGGACCATAGCTACGACTTTAGAACGGGAGGTAGCGGGAGGTATTATAGTCCGCTGAGCTTTGTTTTGTTCCCCGTTGCTATGGTTACTACTATTTTAGAGACGATACGCCAGCTAGCGCATTAATTGAGAACGGTAAACCGACAATTTGACGGAACTACTTGTCCAGGTGTCCGTATATCAGGAGTTAATGCACACCCTGCATCCAATCAGAATCGAGTATTCCCGCAGACCGTGGTATAAGTAAGGGATAATGCCCGACGAGGTGTCCATTATCAGGAATTAATGGACGAAGTGGAGGCGTGAACCGTCGGACGCGAAGCGGAGGACGGTTGCCTCCGCGAAGTCCATTAATTCCTGATAATGGACACCTCGAAGGGCATTATCCCGCTTATACCACGGTCACTTACCAACGGTGACCAAATTAAGACCATTAATTTATATTTTCATGCGTTTTACAATCTGAATATAACGTTTTCTACAAAACATACATTTGTTTCCCTGGTTACGCCTGAGGGTCTGACTAATACCCGGAACCACCATTACACGCCCGTTGGGTTCTCCTGCAACGGAAACGTTGTTCACTCCTCCAGTAATTAGGACGGACCATAGCTACGACTTTAGAACGGGAGGTAGCGGGAGGTATTATAGTCCGCTGAGCTTTGTTTTGTTTCCCGTTGCTATGGTTACTACTATTTTAGAGACGATACGCCAGCTAGCGCATTCATTGAGAACGGTAAACAGACAATTTGACGGAACTACTTGTCCAGGTGTCCGTATATCAGGAGTTAATGCACACCCTGCATCCAATCAGAATCGAGTATTCCCGCAGACCATGGTATAAATATATATATATATATATATATATATATATATATATATATCAGTGGAGGCTTCTCCAGTGAGGAGAGGGAGGAAGATCCTCCATTGTTGAGAATAAAAATTGTAGATTGTCCGGACTACTTTAATGAATTAATGCCCTTAAATAGGACTACTTTAATGCTTTTGTATATGTTATCTTCGTTTCCCTGGGTAAAAGGACATTAGCACCCCCTATCGCCTATTGACAATTACTTTAGGGAGGACATTCCTCCCTCAGCCTCAATTGACTCCCATTAATTTCCCCGAAAGTGTTGGTGGCCGGTGAATACCATGGGGTTCAATGGGAGAGAGGAGGAAAGTCCTCCACTGAGTGGGTGTGACTAGCTAAGGGATCTGGGGCCGGATTCACAAACATTTTCTGATCCCGCCTACGTTTATTCACGAATAAGCAGGTCTACCCGCGGCCGGCCTGCAGACCCCGTGGCTGGGCAGGGCTGCTCGCGGCCGGGTTGCGGAGCCCGCGAGGAGGGTTGACTTGATCTATAAATTAAGTCCCTCAATCTTAATTGGCTTAACATCATGACCAACATTCTGAAACATCCATTAATATCATAAATTATGACCTTAACTATGGATCTATGAGACCGAACGATGACCGTCACCACTGTCTTACTACGAATGATGCCATTCAGCTACTCATATCAAAATGGTCACCTGTGACTGATTGGAGGCAGGTCCTGCTGCATAAAGCGGATGCAAGGACATGGCTCGCTTCGGTTTGTTCCGAGCGACAAAGGAGGGTGACGGTCATCGTTCGGTCTCATAGATCCATAGTTATGGTCATAACTTACGATCTATTTCGACCTCTCTCTGACCGTCCCCACGGTCTTACTACGGATGACTAGTACCAGAAGTGTCGCGAGAAACCGAGGATCCCCCTTCACTAGTCTGTTTGGCAGCCGTCATGAGAACAGTGGCGCCAACCACGGTGGATGTCACCTTGATTCTATAAAACCTGGCGAAAGTACATGGAGTACTCCAGGATGCTGCCGCACAAGTGTCAGCAAGAGCAACCCCTTTCAAAGCGGCCCATGAGGTGGCCATGCTTCGTGTGGATTGAGCCACCAGGCCCTCAGGAACTGGGAAACCCCTCCCGGAATAAGCTTGGAAAATAGTGTCCACTAACCAGCTGCTGTGTACGATCCACATAGGCCCTCAAAGCCCTGACTGGGCATAATGTGTGAAGAGCCACCCCAGGCCTACCCTGAGCCTGACAGGCTGGCTCAGGGTGAAATCTCCTCCAGCTCAATAGCCCTATTAATTGACTGAGGGTTCAGCACTTTGGGGAGGAAGAATGGATTCTGCCAAAGTGACACCGCTGCATCTTCAGGCTTCCACCTCATGCACTCAGTACTCGCAGAGAGAGTGCGTGCAGCTCGCTCACCCTCTTGGTAGAGCACAAGGCCAGTAAAAACACTGTCTTCTTTGTTAAAAACTTAAGATCAGCTTGCCTCAACGGTTCGTTTGGGGCTGTGGTCAAAGACCTCAATACCAATGGAAGGTCCCAAGATGGGGCCCTCAAACACCTGCCTGGACGTATCCTATGACACGATACAGTGTTTCCCGATAGCCAGGCCCCCGATCAAATCATGGAATGCAGAGATCGCAGCTGCATAAACCCTTAAGGTGCTGGCTGCCCTCCTAGTGTCCAAAAGAGACTGGAGGAAATGGAGTACCACTCCCGCTGTGCAGGTCTTTGGGTCAAGACCCCTCCATCTATAGAATAACCTCCATCTCTGCTGGTAATTTGCCCGTGGAGGGTGCTCTAGCATTACTTATGGTCTGCAACACAGCCTCACTCAACCTTTGAGACAGGGGCTGAGGAGGGGCCAGGCCCACAGATGCAGGAAAGCTGGCCTGGGATGCCAAATTCGAAACCAATGTCTCGCTGGCCAGCGTGGAGCCACTAACAGCACTCAGTAGGACCCCTGGTACTGATTCTCTCCAGTACCAGTGGAATCAAGGGTATTGGAGGGAAAGCGTAGAATATTCCTCCCGGCCACTCGTGAGACAGTGCATCCAGCCCCAGCGGGCCGCATGGATAGCTCAGGGAGGACCACATTTGGCAGTGGGTCGTCTCCCTCGATGCAAAGAGATCCCCCTGGGCTACGCCAAAGCGTGCCCACAAATTTGCGACCACCTCTGCATGCACCCTCCACTCCCCCAGAGGGGGTCCTGACCTGGATAGAAATCCGCTGCTTGGTTAAGCGCACCAGGAATATAAACTGCTCTTAATGAGGTCAGGCATGGGAACGCCCAAAAGAGGAGACCCTGGGCGGTCTTGAGGCAACGCCGAGATCTTGTGCCCCCCTGGTGATTGACGTAATAGACGGCTGAGCGATTGTCCATGTGTACTAGCACATGCTTGCCCTGTATAAAGGTAAGAAGTGCTCTCAGGCCAAGGTGTATTGCTCTGAGCTCCAGGACAATGATGTGTACTTTGTCCTACGGGTGTTCCCAACGGCCTCTCACCGTCCGACCCTCCCAGACTGCTCCCCAGCCCGTCTGAGAGGCATCTGTGGACACTAGCGTCTGAGCTTTCTGTGCCTGTACCTCCGTGGGTGAAGACCGAAAGCATTCAGCCAACACTGCAATGGTCGGGCCCTTAGAAGGCCCAGTGGGACCACCATTGCCGCAGCAGATATCAACCCTAACAGAGGGTTGCCTGGATTCCGGCTACTCTTTGAGGGGTGAGAGATTCCCTCATCGTGAGAGATTTCAGGCAGAGTCCCAAAAAGGACGTTTCCTGCCTTGAATTCAGGTCGCTCTTTTTCGAGTTCGACCTGGAAGCCGAGAGACTGAATGTGGGACAGTACTGACTCTGTATCCTCCACAACCTGCTGGCGGGATGGGGCACATATGAGCCAGTCGTTGAGGTAGGGCATAATCCTTAAACCCTCCTCTGAAGGGGTGCCAAGGCAGCTGCCACTACCCTGGTGAACACCCTCGGGGACAGGGAGAGGCCGAACGGAAGGACCTGAAATTGATAGGCTTGTCCCTGAAAGGCGAAACGGAGGAACGAATGTTCTTGACAAATTGGGACCTGGAAGTATGCATCTTTTAAATCGATCATAGTGAACCACTCGCCCGGCTCTATTGACTTTAGGATGTGCCTTGTCTGGAGAATTTTGAAGGTCAGGGTTTTCAAATGCGCGTTCAAGCGGTGCAGGTCTAAAATGGGGCGTAGCCCACCGTCCTTTTCGGGGACCAGGAAATATATTGAATCAAAGCAAGCTTGCTGTTCGCTGGTGCTTACTCTTGTTATGGCGCCTTTCTGCAGTAGTGTCGCCACTTATTCCGCTAAAAGGTTTGCTGTGGTCGGATGGAACCCCGAAAAGGGTGGAGGCCGCTGGAGTCTGTTACCCCTTAAAATTGTACACCCAAGGGTCTGAAGTCCCCCTCTCCAAGCCATCCAGGCGTAGCTGCATGTGAACCTCTGCAGCTGACCCCCGTATCCTACTTACGGCCCCCCAGAGTCCTTCGACCCCTGGGGGTGCGCCCGCGTCGGGCCGTCCTATTTGCCCCTGACTGGGGTAGACGTTCCCCCTGATAGTGCCCAGGCCGGGCCGGACCTTGCCCGCTGTAACCCCGGCGTGTGTTACCCGACCAGCGTTCCTGACGTCTCCAGACACGTGTATGTGTGTGCTGACTACTTGCCGTTCCAGCTGTGGGTGGATGAAATGACCTTTTTACACCCTCGCGAGCACGCACAGACTGTGAGTCGGGATGGAACACCTTGGCTGGCAGTACCGGCATATTTATGAGCTCTGCCCTCACACTCTCAGGGAGGGCAGTCTGGGCCAGCCAGATCAGCCTGCAAGCTAGAATCGCCCATGACATGGCAGAGCCCACGTCACGCGTCATCTGGGCAAGGGCAGACAAGGCCGTATCCATAAGGTCCTTGGTGTCCTGCACCAACAGTCTACCTTACAGCAGCTAAAAGAACCGCCAATGCATTTCCGGACCGAGCAGCACGAGCATTACGACGCATTATAGGCACTCTCCCTCCGAGGGCTGTCAACCTCGGTGGTCCAGCGGAAGTCAGAGCAGCCATCTCCCTTTCTACAGGTGGCATATCCCCCAACCCAGTCTCCGGTGGGTATGACGCCCTAGCCAGCCTCCTGCAACCTGCGGTAAACTGACAAGGTTTGCTCGGAGCATCGCGGGTTTTCCTCAACATTTGGCAGAAATCATCTGCTGCAGGGAGGGACACCATGGGCCGGGACTGGGCAATACCGGCCCAGACCCCATCGGCTGGGCTAGCACCCTGCACCGGGATTGTGAGCCCCACCTTTTTCGCAGCAGTATGAACCTTCTCTGCCAGATCCACTGTACCGGCGACATCTGTGCCATCACCCCCTGATGTTGAATCCTCTGGGTAGGAGGTGTAACATGCTTGGCTCTGGCATGAACATAAACTGGGGAGGCCACACGCAGGGTAAAGGAATAACAATGGTTTATTAAATAAGATTGAACAGAAACTAAGGGAAAGTTAATGGGATGTGGTGTAAGTCAGTAATATGTGATGTAACCAAAAGTGTGGTGTGAGATCAGTCATGGAAACAACCAAACAAAAGCCTAAAGCCAGCAGAGGAGAGGAGAGGAGAGCCCCTGGATGTTGGCACGGCAGGTCCTTTCTACCCTCCCCAATCAGCAGGGTCATTGCACACACCTGAGACCTGCAGACAAGAAAGGGAGGTGACAGAACAGGCAAGCAGCACAAATGGGCGGAGTCTTGAGAGACCCACCTGGGTCGTTACAGAGGTAGCACCACTGCGCCCACCCTCAGGGTTCCCCTGGTCTTGCCCAAACCCCAGGAGGGAGCCTTGAGCATAAAGCGAAATGGCATCAGGATGCCTTTACTCCTGAAAAGAAGGCAGGTGATCAAGTGAGGCCTCCGCTGAGCCGACGGCCTCGGCCTGCCGAGGGTGGGTTTCAAAGCTGTTCACCCTATCTGTCAGGCTACGAACGGCTGCCAGAAGCTGGGTGTACACACTCTCCTCCTCTACAGAATCCCGCACGTGCGAACTTGGAGGGAGCGCGGGGGGAGTCGCCAGCGTCTGCGGTTCTCCTCCTCTTGTGCTTATGAGGAGGCTTATGGGAAGAACTGTGCTTCCTTCCCGAGGACTTACCCTCTGGTCCATAGGACTGCCCTCCATGAGTGGAAGAGGAGTCCGTCAGTGACACGAGTGCTGCCTGCAGGCCAGCCCTACGACCCCTCTCCTCGAGAGGCAAGTCGAGTGCGGCGGGGGATGGGTTCTTGACATCTCCCTGGAGATGAGCCATGCCTAAACACCCAGGGCACTCCCGGTGGCCATCACGTGAGTCCATGGCCGCGCCGCAAAAGATGCACATATGGGATGCCATCTCGGCAATCAGGACACTCACGCATCAATATGCCGTAAGCGTGTACAACAATAGCAGCCCCAACAACTGTTTACCCTGCCCACTGCGAACAATAGCCAACGGGATCAAGGCAATTGCTGCCGAGCTTGGTGGAGCAGACACCACACTGACCATTGTGTACGCCGTTTGTGTACTGGCCAAGCCTGCTGCGAACAGCCGCCAAAGGAACTGTAAATGTAGCTTTACTGCGCACAGTAAGTGTATCCACCACTTTTGTCCGGCCTGCTGCGTACAGTGGCTAACGGACTGAGAAAGCTGTTTTATTTTTATTTTCAATCGATAGTAAAGTAAGTAGGCTCTGCCAACTAAATTGTATGCATGTACTGATAACAAGGCTTACGGATTTATCGTCATAAACAAAGTAATAACTTCACCCACAGACCCAGCATAATTCACGCGAACGTGGGGTTCTTCACGGTGGAACAGGTATGAATGACTGCACCTGGCAGCCACGCCCATTGGAGTTATCTTAATAAACAAAATAACTATCTTCACAAACCCAGCACAACTCATGCGAACGTGGGGGGGGGGGGTTTTCACGGGCGGAACAGAAATGAATGACTGCACCTTGCAGTCATGCTCATTGGAATTATCTTAATAAACAAATTAAATATCTCATGCACAAGCCCAGCACAATTCACGCGAACGTGAGTGGGGGTTTTCACAGCGGAACAGAAATTAAGGACCGCACCTGGCAGTCATTCCCATTGGAATTATCTTAATAAACAAATTAAATATCTATTTAACAAACAAACCCCACACAATTCACACGGTCGTGTGTGGGGGTTTCACAGCACAACCCTACTGCTGCTGCAGAGGGGAGTCATCACTTCAGCCTTGTGTTTTTAGTGTTTAACTTCAGAGCCTATGATAATCAAAATATGTAAAGCTTTCAAAATAGGGTAGAAACGTTTCGTCTTTCCGTGCTTCACGCTCGTTCACCAGTACTTTCCTCCTGCACGCACAAGCAAAGTTGGTTAACCAGGGAAAAAATAGCGAAAAACTTTAATAGGAAAACTTTAAACAGTCCTCAGGGGCTTAAAGCGCCTGCACGATTAACGTGACGGATTGTAGATTTCCCAAGTTTCAAACTTACCTGGTCTCACGAAAAACCGAAGCAAGAAGGCAAAAGAGGAAGAGCCATGTCCTTGCGTCCGCTTTATGCGGCAGGACCTGCCTCCAATCAGTCACAGGTGACAATTTTGATCTGAGGGTCTCGCGACAAGTAGCTGAATGGCATCATTCGTAGTAAGACCGTGGTGACGGTCAGAGAGAGGTCGAAATAGATCTACATTTGCCTCAAACAATGTTAGGCTTACAGCCCATGTAAATAGTTGTGAAATAATGTTTTTGTTGTTCTTTTCTGTTTGATATTGTGGAAAGGATGTTAGTGAATGATTCAGAGCATGATGCATTTTAAATGGCATCACTTATGGTATTGTTTCTTTATTTTTCTTAAAACAATTGTAGCTGAAAATAAACATAGCCAAATTACAACCAATAGCTTCAGTCATTGAGGGCAAAAATATGCCCAATGATATGTTTGTTTTACAAATCAAGAGTAGGCCTGATTTGATTAATTGGCTTTGCATCCTTTCCTTCCTTTCCTGCCCTTGTAGTCCAAGACATGCTGCCAACCAGCTTTCTAAGTCCAATGCTGCCACTGGTTGATTTGTATCAATTCACATAATTATCTCTTCCTGCTATTTTGTAGTTCACCACCCTAAAACAACTTGAGTGTCTCATACTTATGCCATAATAGGCCACTATCAGTGCAAGCAGGCTAATGGCAACCAAGCACGCAGTCCTTCCTCCCTCACTTTAAAAACCACCAGCCGCCACTGATTGATTGATGATTTCTACGTGGGCTTAGGCAGATAGGCCTACATGCTCCAAAAACAGATCGCTATATATTTATTTATTTTACTGAACACAGCCTGCATGACGTGAACAAGAGACGTCCAAAAAATTACTTCACACAGTGTATCTTTTTACAATTGATTTGTTACCAGCATTCGTAGTGTTGATCAGCAGAGAAATAGTCTGCCAAAGACATTGACGTCGCTTAGCAACTGAGGATGCTTGGGTTGATAAGTTACCGGACTACTTGCGGAGTGATATGATAGAAAAAAAAAAAGTTCCTTGACAGCGGTCATTTTATGCTTAGCAACAGTGAATTATCAAAAAATGATTCACCACCGGAAGTTCAAGGCCCATGCAAGTGAACAGCATTGAGAAGAGCCGTGTAATAAATAACGATAGTCACATTCATTATTCGATATTCTACGTGACGATCGTTGCCCATCCCTACTCCATAAACCCTGCTCGCTTGCATCAGCTAACATTACTGAACTTCTGCTAGTGAAGGCTTGCAGCAGCTCTTGGTCAAATTAATTAGCCTACTTAGCTTTAGACTAGACGGATTTCAGAAAAAAGGCCTTCAATAAGAAGTGAGGATCACTTATGGGTAAAAGTCGGGAACCGGCCTACCTTACATATTTCAAGGGTGCTGAGTCCAAAAAAAACGGTACCCAAGTGAAATTTTGATTTTTTGACCTTCTAATTTGCATATCAAAATGGCCACCAAATTGCCCATCTTGCACAGTCATTGGACCATTTCCCCCTAGTTTTTTTGTAAGTAGGCAATCAAGATGAGGAAATTAAGTTTCAAGATCGATAGTCAAGGGTCAGAGCAAGGATATAGTGGAGGCTCACTGCCTTTTTTTTATGTATATACATGCAAATGTACAACTTCTAAGGTGGAATTAAGCATTATGTGTGTCATTTTTAGGTGGACATAAATATTCAATAAAGGTTACTCTGAAATTTCCCCTGTTGGTATGACAAATTATGTACACCATATTACATGATAACAAAGAAAAATATCCATTGCAAGTTGTCTGAGATTTCATGTTTTTATGCAAGTTAAGCATTTGTTCTCTAAATTCTAAGACGGGAAAAACCCAGGTGAATAGGGAAAAATATTCAAAAAGAGGCCACCATGAAACTCCCCAAGTTTAATATTTAGATCAGGACATAGATCAGTCCCATCTCTGAGGACCCTTTACCTGAGGTGAATTTAACAACAAAGAGGATCCTAACAGTTTCACACGCTTTGGTAAGTTTCCTGTTATTTGATTATTTTAGACAAACTACGTCAATATTCCTTAGTTATTGATTGAACTTGTTAACCCTATTTATCCAAAATTATACTTTTTCAACCATAGTGGGTCAAAATTGTGTATTTCCATGATATTGAGATGGCGATTGAGAAAACTAGCTAACAGTTTTGGAGGGAAAAAACAGCTAGCTAGTTTTTCCAAGTTGTGCCCTAAAGATTACCACCTCTGTTGATACAAGTTTATTTCTTAGAATTCCACCCCAAACATAGCCCTGTGGTAGCATAAACCCCCTACTCTCTAGCTAGCTAGCTAATAAGCTATCATAGGGCGGGGTCATCCCTATGTTCCCCTGGTCCTATGTTCCCCGGGTCCTATGTTCCCCGGGTCCTATGTTTCCTGATCGGGGAACATAGGACCCTTTTTTTAAAAAAAGGTCCTATGTTCCCCGATTTTCCCAAAAAGGGTCCTATGTTCCCCTGTAGCCATACATACCGGGGAGCATAGGACCCTTTTTGGGAAAAGCGGGGAACATAGGACCCTTTTCTGGGAAAAGGGTCACACGAAGGGTTACACGAAGGGAAAACGCTATATTTCCACGCGGTTTGGCCTCTCATTTACACAAAAACGCAGTTTTTGTCACAGAAAACGATCATTTCTAAAAACTCCGGCCAAAGTGGAGATTTCTGAAAACGCCGGTTACGTGTTGTCGTGTCAACGGGGGGAAACGGGGTTTTAGGTTCTGAAGCGTCACATTATGCGCCAGGAAATGCTTAACGTCATATGAGCGCCCTATGTTTACAGTTTGTTTGTTTGTTACAGGAAGACGCTCGTGTTATTCGTTGTTGTTGATTCTGCGGATTCTGATTGGCTTGCATGGCTTTAATTGCACTCAACGGCGTATTTATGCGTTTTGATGTAAACGACAACTTTTTTGAAAACGATATTGTGTGCACAATGTTATTTTTGAAAACGGAGGGGGGGAAATATTCGTTTCTATAAATACCCTGCTACGTATAAACGTGGCCTTAGTAATGCATCTGACCAAGGATTGGCAAAAGCTAGGCATGCCGCCAGAACCAGGAGAAATGTAAAGGACTTAAAGAACAGTGTTTTGATTGATCGTGTTGCAGATGTATTGGACTCTGCTGCAGCCCAGAGTGTTGTATGGCATAAAATGTGCTATTCCCACTTCACTGACAAAGAAAATTAGAACGTTTGCAAAAGAGAGGGGGTTCTGAACATGCAGGTAGCAGCAGTCAAACTGCAAAAGCACATGATTCTGAACATGCAGGTATAGCAGCAGTCAAACTGCACAAGAACATGCCTCTGAACTTGCAGGTAGCAGCAGACAAACTGCACAAGCATATGACTCTGAACATGCAGGTACCAGCAGACAAACTGCACAAGCACAACCTTGCAGTAGTAGGTCTTCACTGCGAATGCAAATGGATCCAGTAGATTGGAGTTTATGCCTGTTCTGCCAAACAGATGTTTTGAAGAAACCATTGAGATCAGTAATGATAACCAAACGGAGTGATCAAATGTTTCAAGCTTCTTCTTTAGACCATAACATTTAGCTACTTGATTTTCTAGCAGTAGCAGCAAGGCTATTGTGGCAAACCCACGCCGGCGGGCGTGGGGTTGTCAAACTCGTCAACGGTCTGAACAGCTCCCTCTCTATGGACAAGTAGTCCAAGGGAGATACATCCCCTTCAACACGGCTGTAACCGCCCACCAATCAAGCAGGCACAGACAATCATGGGGATTGAGATCACCTGGGGGAAGGCGGCGGCAGAGGAGTATTAAAGGCTGAGCACACGGCAGTCAAGGGAGAGAGACGCAGAGGCGAGACCGACATGCTTTTGCCCTAACGTGTGGAATACTTTCCCCTAGGAATAGCTGAAGGACGCCAGGAGCAACATTCGTGCCGGACACCAAGACGGGCCTGGCTGGAGATCCCCCACCCCTTTTCCCCATAGTGGAAGTTGCCTTAGTTAATTTATGATTTTCCTTATTCCCCTGAGCGGTCCTGAAATAAAACCCTCGTTCCGACACCGGGCATGAGCGTCTTTTATTGGGAATCCCAGCCACCGACCACTGGGGTTGCCGCACTATAAAGAAAACCGAACACTTAATAGTAGCCACTGCCAAATAAAATGTGGTAGATTCCAAGAGACAGTCAGTCAATGACTATTTAATTTGTCATTAATTGATATTTAATTGGTCAAGAGTCATTAATTCGTCTGAAATATACCAGCACATACACATTTGACTAGCTTGTGCTAGCTCCCGCCTAGCAATAACGTCAATGATTGAGCTCTGGCTAACTGTTTTTCTGTCAATTCACCTGCAAGACTCGTTGATACCTGACTTCGGAATAAATCCATTATTTTTGAGCACTTAGATGCATCACGTAAATCCTTCCACTGTCAAAAATATTTTGCTCAAACTTGCACGCTTTCTCGGTCTGACGTATCTTGGGTCATGCCATTAAACATGGGGCCACTCATATATCCCCCTACATTTCCGAAAATAGACTTGACCTGCAATCTGTTTATTGGATAAATGCATTTCCTAATCCCAGGAGTCTTTGCTCCTTTCTACGTCAATTCAAGAACAAACAAAGAAATTAAACTGCAGTTCGTATTTTTTATTCATGACCATGAAAGTTCTGTAACGCCTGAATAATGAAGAATTAAAAAAAACATGAATGATATATACAGAGTTAAATACAATACAATACAATTAAATACAACTTTCAGACCAGTGGTAGCCTACTGACTGCACATGCCATTGATTCTAAACTTTCTATTTCATTCAGGTTGTGACAGAGAAAGGAAAAAAGCAAGTTGGTTCTGTCACATCGGCTGAGAGAGGAGAATTGGTGACTGTGGTGTGTGCAGTGAATGCTGCTGGGAATGCCACATCTCCCATGTTTGTCTTCCCCAGAGTTAAGTTTAAGGACTGCTTCATGATAGGAGCACCTCCAGGAGCCAAAGGTACCTCCACCAGAACGGGATGGATGAATGAAGACACCTGGCCTGAGTTCCTTGATCACCTGATACAGCACACTAACTGCACCCCTGACCGTCCCATGCTGCTTATCCTGGATAACCTGAAGGCTCACATCTCACTCAAAGCAGTAGAAGTAGCCAAGAGCAACGGTATTGTTCTGCTCACTCTCCTTCTCCACACATCCCATCGATTGCAGCCTCTCGACGTGACCGTGTATGGCCCGTTCAAGACCCATTACAGCCGAGCTCTTGATGGGTGGATGAGATCTAACCCTGGCAAAACAGTCTCCATCTACCAGATTGCTGGACTTGTGAATGAGGCCTTCATGTCAGCAGTGACACCACGCAACATCACTTCTGGATTTAGGTCCACTGGGATTTTCCCATATAACCGAGAAATTTTCCCTGATGGAGCGTTTGCAGCATCCATGGTGTCCGACCGGCCAAACCCTGAGCTGCAGCCTGCCACTGCAGATGATCCGGATGGTCCACCCACTTCAGATGGTCCACCCGCTGCAGATGGTCCACCCGTTGCAGATGGTCCACCCGCTGCAGATGGTCCACCCGCTGCAGATGGTCCACCTGCTGCAGATAAATCACTCGATGATGCTAATTCATCCACTGCGCATGGTCCACATGGATGTGCCCCGCCATTTGACTCAGATGTGCCACGTGTTCCCAGCCGACCTGGATATGTGTCCCCTCGTGAAATCGTACCACTTCCCAAATTTTCCCCCAGAACACAAACCAAACGAAAGCGTGAGAAGACAGCCATCATAACTGATACTCCTGAGAAGCAGGCAATTGAAAAGGCTTATAAAGAAAGTCAAAAGAAACTGGCAGGGAAAAAGCTAAATAGCAAAGAAAAGGGAAAACCGAAAAAGAAAGCAACCAAAAAGAAAATCGTAGTTAGCAGCTCTGAGGAGAGTGATGTCCCTGTCCCACTTGATGATGTGTCTGACGAAGAGAGGATGAGAGAAGTGATCCAGGAAACACAGATCTGTCCGTGGGTGACTTTGTCATAGTAAACTTTGCAACCAAACACAGGAGTGTCCGTTACATTGGCATGGTTGAGAAAGTTGAGGATGACGAAATACTTGCACAATTTCTCAGAAGAATCAAGGGAAACACGAAAGAGTGGGAGAGACCCATGTTTGCTATAAAGGAAAATGATGTGGCACATGTTCATAAAAGTGACGTGGTGAAGAAGCTGCCTCAACCTAAAAGGCCTGGAGGAACCACACTGAGAGAGCAACTCTTCATCTTTCCCTGTAACCTTCAGGGCTGGAATTTAGAGTAGCCTACTTCGAGTTAACACATAAAGCACATCCAAAGAGTAGGCTGATGTTCTAATCCAGGTGGATCTAGTCCTGTGTTCTGAGTCCCAGGCTGTTCTAGCTGTTTCTTTTTTGTGTTCTGACTCCCAGACTGTGTTCTAATCTATCTGGTTCTATCCGTCATTTGAATTTTAATTAAAACATTTTGAATTATACTATGTTGTATTTGATTTTGTTCAGAGTTACTTTAAAGTGTTTAGAAAAAAAAGGGCTTAATTGACAATCCCCATGATTCTGTTAGTCTGAAATTAGTTGTGGAATGTGTGGTTGTCAAGCTAGCTGTCAGGATTCTAACTGTTACAACATGTGTTGTTATGGTAGTTTCAGAGTGGATAAAGTAAGTGGATCAGTTTACCCCTTGCTGATTCACTTTACCCCATTGATTTAGCTGGTCTGTCTCAGTTTACCCCTGAGATGGTGTAAAGTGAGACACAAGACCACTTTTTAAAAAACAATCATATTTTCACTGCCCTTCGTCCTGAATTCATTCTGATAATTTCCATGGCTAGGAAACCTCCTGAATTAATGGTAAATGTGTACATTTTACTGATATGTCATTTTTGCTCGCTTAGAGGGGAGCAAATGTAAAAAATGTCTCACTTTACCCCACTCTCCCCCTAAGTCAATTTCTGTGTAGTTAGGAGTGGGATTTAAATATTGTTTATCGTCCTTTTGTAGTTTTCACGGTGCCAAACAGTGTACGAGGAGAGTAATAAAGACAAAGACATCAGTATGAAGCTTGGCCATTATTACATTGGACCGCTGCAGTAACAGTGAAAATGTACCGCCAGCATGGACGACAGTTCAAAGTAATGGTAATGAAGAGAGGAGGGAAGCATGATCGCGGAGCAGCGTGTAAAGGCCTATTCATACCTCCTGATCCGGACGAAATCCGTCTGTCCGTACCAAACGTTGTCCCCGGTACTACCCTTTATACCTCCGTCCGGTTTCAGCGTTGTTCGGGATGTTGCAATACATACTCTAAAGGCCAGTGACTCTCGTGTCGCAAACATGCAAACATGGCATCCGTAGAGGAGATGATTTTGCTTTGTGTCATCCGAAATCGGGAAAAAAAGGTGCAAAAAGTGTAGGCCTACGCTGCGTGGCATGTGACACCCCTCACCAACCCGCAGATTCCCTACTCAAAATTTTGCGCCATTTTTAAGTGACCAGTTACAACTCATTGCTAAAGCAGGTGAACAATAAAATAAAAAGGTCAGGTATATAGTATAATATAAGTATAAAACATTGCCCAAATTGAGATATGAAAAATAACAGAGATGGAGCGTACCGGCGCTACTTCAGCTACAGAAGAAGAAATCTTCACGGGAGAGAAAGTTAACCCCAAAGATGCAGGAGATAAAGCAACAAGAGACTTCTCAGAAGGAGAATGTATTCAGTAGACTGCATGAAAACTGGAAATAACAAGTTAGAGCTGCATGCATTACACTTCAAGAAGAGTGCTCTGACAAAGATCTTAGTGTCATGATCGAGGATGTTGAGGAGCTTGAGACTAAAGTGAGAGGTGTGTATGAGGAAATACGCTCTCAGTCAGCACCCTCTACTGAGATTAGGAGAAGGATGGACTCTTGCACAGCAGTAACGTCGGATTTGATGGGGCTACTGAAAGTGTGCATGAGTGAAGTGGGACTAGACGAGAATGATGCTAAGGCAGAAAATGCAAGACTACTAAACAAAGAATACACACAGTCAATATTTGGGACCACAAACACCAAATCTACTGTCAGAAGCTGTCACTCAAACTGTTCATCACGACACCATAGCATTACAATCCAAAGAGTAGAGTTTGCTGCACAGGTGGCCGCAAATAAAGCTGAAATGCAGATGGAAAAGGCAATTGCTACCCAAAAGAAAGAATATCACAAACTGGAAGATCAGAGAGATCTTCAAGTAATGGCTGCTAATCTTAAGGCCTACTCTGATGCCGACTCAGGTGAGACTTGGGACGAAGACAAAGCAGCATGCAGTAGGGCTTTGACTTTTGCCCAGAAATCATATTCGAAGTTTGTTTGTTTATTAATATTCGAATATATTCGAATATTTATCAATAACATTTTGACCATTAAATGCCTTCAGTAAGACCTATATGGTATAAAACTTAAGTTGTATATGTTTTGTCCACCAGAGGGCAGTGTATCAGTCAATGTCAAATTGACGTTGACTGCAGCTTGCCGGGATGTAGTGTAGACAGGTGGGCTCTCAAGTTGCTGGTTGTCCCGTGGCATGAGAGTTTGGTCCTACATATTCAACGTATTACTTTATCCTTACCGGTTATTTTCCCCTGTATTTTTTTAGAACCGAAATTAGTGCCAAACTTTGCTTTTGAAATGGTGAGGAGTAGGGCTGGCCCGAATCCCATTTTTCAGGCGTTTCGAATACTCGTTGGTTTTTCCGAGCGAATATTCGAATACTCGTTCCAGAAAAACACACCATCAAAAACAACATTAATAATCCCTTCTCCCTGGAACCAATTTTGATAGTATCTGCATATTTTGAACGTTAATTAGTAGGCCTAAGTAAGTTGGAGTTCCTTGGTTTTTTCCCGTGGAAGCGAACAGCTGTTGTTCGGTTCCAAATGAGCTGTCCTCTGCCATCTCAGCCCTCACGGCAGCTTTTCAATTCATCCTGGAACGTGCATCTTTTCAGGGAATTTGTACAATAAATCCATAACAAATACCGACTACATAGATTGTCTTATGTGTCCATATTATATCCATTATATTGACCGGGTATTCCCAAGACGCTCACACTCTGCAGCAAGCCAGTCACAGTTGATTGGCGCGGCGCTGTAACAGAGGAAATCTCAGCCATGAACTTCCCAAATACCGCCAGCTCTTTAAGTGCCCAACCAGAGAGGAGAACACGCTGGATCAAGGGACGGTGTGATAGGCCTTCTTTTAAGTTACACAACTTAAAAGAAGGCCTATCACACCGTCCCCCGCGCTGCACTGGGACACTCTGACCACGTCATGGTCCACCTGATTCCTGCATACAGGCAGAAGTTAAAACTCTGTAAACCTGTTGTGAGAACGTCTAAGCAGTGGACTAGTGAGGCTGTGGAGGATCTTAAGGCGTGCTTGGACTGCACTGACTGGGATATTTTCAGGTCTGCCACCAACAGTCTTGATGAGTACACAGATGCTGTGACATCTTATATCAGCTTCTGTGAGCACAGCTGTGTACCATCTCGCAGCAGGGTGATCTACAACAACAACAAACCCTGGTTCACAGCAGAACTCGGACAGCTACGGTTGGCAAAGGAGAAGGCGTTTCGGAGCGGAGTCAAAGACCGGTTTAAGGAGTCCAAACACAGGTTTAGCAAGGCGGTGAGAGATGCTAAACTCTCTTATTCAAAGAGACTCCAACGGCAGTTCTCAGATAACGACCCAGCGTCTGTCTGGAAGGGTCTGAGACTGCTCACCAATTACAAACTGTCTGCCCCCCACTCCATCGACGACCCTCACCTGGCCAACGACCTGAACAAACCCCGCAAGGCAACAGGACCGGACTCTGTCTCCCCCTCCACCCTCAAGCACTGCAGATCAGCTGTCTCCAGTATTTACAGACATTTTTAACACCTCGCTGGAGACATGCCATGTACCAGCCTGTTTTTAATCCTCCACCATCATCCCCATCCCCAAAAAAAAAAGGCCAATAGAACTCAAAGACTACAGACCAGTCGCCTTGACCTCTGTGGTCATGAAATCCTTTGAGCGCCTTGTCATGTCGCACCTCAAATCCATCACGGACCCTCTCCTGGACCCCATGCAGTTCGCCTACAGAGCCAACAGGTCTGTGGACGATGCTGTAAACATGGCCCTCCACTTCATCCTCTAGCACCTGGACTCAGCAGGAACCTACGCCAGGATCCTGTTTGTGGATTACAGCTCTGCTTTCAACACCATCATCCCCACTTTGCTACAGGACAAGCTCTCCCAGCTGTACGTGCCCGACTCCACCTGCCGGTGGATCACTGACTTCCTGTCTGACAGGAAGCAACATGTGAAGCTGGGGAAGCACGTCTCCAACAGCCTGACCATCAGCACCGGATCCCCACAGGGCTGCGTCCTTTCTCTCCCTGCTCTTCTCCCTGTACACCAATAGCTGCACCTCCAGTCACCAGTCTGTCAAGCTCCTGAAGTTTGCAGATGACACCACCCTCATCGGGCTCATCTCTGGCGGAGATGAGTCTGCCTACAGGTGGGAGATTGACCACCTGGTGGCTTGGTGTGGCCAAAACAACTGGAAAAGACAGTGGAGATGGTTGTGGACTTCAGGAGGAATGCAGCCCCACCCTCCCCCATCACCTTGTGTGACTCCCCAGTCAACACCGTGGAGTCCTTCCGCTTCGTGGGCACAGTCATCAGCCAGGACCTCAAGTGGCAGCAGAACGTCAGCTGCATCACCAAAAAGGCACAGCAGAGGATGTTCTTCCTGCGGCAGCTGAAAAGGTTCAACCTGCCAAAGGCCATGATGGTGCACTTCTACACCTCCATCATAGAGTCCATCCCCACCTCCTCCATCACCATATGGTACGCTGCTGCTAACGTCAAAGACAGGAGCAGACTGCAGCGTATCATCCGCTATGCTGAAAAGGTGATCGGCTGCAACCTGCCGACCCTCCAGGACCTGCATGCCTCCAGGACACTGAGGCGTGCAAGGAAGATCATGTTGGACCCCTCCCACCCCGGCATATACTCTTTGAAACACTCCCCTCTGGTAAGTGGTTGAGGTCTGTCAAGACCAAAACCTCCCACCACAAAAACAGTTTCTTCCCGTCTGCAACTGGCCTCATCAACAACGGCCCCGAACCCCCACTGACACTGACACGCACACTACCCCCCCTTCCCCCATCAACACCCACATGTCATCTGCCTATGATGACAACAAGTTTTGCACTACTTGCATCATCACGCACAATTGTACATATATTCTTGTCTTCTTATCTTATTACGGTGCATATGTATATGTATATAGAGTATCTTTAATTTATTTTTATTTTTTATTTACTCTTATTTTTTTCAGTACATATTTTTCAATACTTGCATTATTGTTTATTGTTTACTGTCTATTGTTTGTTAAGATCTTGCGCAACGAATACCAAGACAAATTCCTAATATGTGTAAATGTATTTGGCAATAAACCTTTTCTGATTCTGATTCTGTACAGCAAACGTAAACAAACAACTAAGCTAAGGTTAGCATTTCGCTAAGCATTACTTTTCCTCCCGAGATCCCGCTAATGTTGTGTTATAAGGTAAAGGGAAACAAGATATCTATTCTTCCTCCACCTCTCTTGCTTCTCTGCTTTGTGTCACTTATACTTTGCCTCCCTTGCTCTGGTAACGTCATGTACGTGAAAAAAAAGAATACTGATTTAGGCTTTGAATACTAATTTTCCGAACGAGTATTAGAATATTCGAATAATTCGGGCCAGCCCTAGACAGGAGTGTAAATTTCGATCACCTCCTCGGGGGCTGTTCTTGGTGTTGACGCGGCCATTGTTTTGCTATAAAATACAAAATATTCAGAAACCACCTACACGCCACCTACAGGAGCCCAGATGAACAATAATAGCCTTGCTAATGAGCTAATGAAATCATTAGCAAAGGCTTTACATGACACAATGGTTCTCACCAGACTCCCTGCACCTGAGCCATCAATCTTCTCAGGAGACTATGTTACGTCTTTGGAGTGGGGTACAAGCTTAAAGTCATTAATAAAACAACGATGCAGAAATCCAGCAGACACATTTTTCTTTCTGCAGAAATACATCAGTGGTGAAGCTCTATCAGTATTGGAAGGACGCTTAAGGATGATGAAGCCTACGACCAAGCATGGAAAGCTTTAAATACTAGATATGGCCACCCCTTTGTAATTCAGCGTGCATTCAGAGAAAAATTTAGCAGTTGGCCAAAGATTGGCTCAAGAGAGTCAGCGAAGTTGAGACAATTTAGTGATTTTCTGACAGCTTGCAACAATGCCATGCCTTACGTTAAAGGGCTACAGCTGTTAAATGACTGTTAAGAGAATCAAAAAATGCTCCAGAAACTCCCTGATTGGATAACCTAATGCTGGAATCGCTATGCCTCAAAGCAGTTGCGACAGTCTGAAGAATACCCCAGTTTCATAGAGTTCATTGATTTTCTGGCAGAACAATCAGAAATAGCATGCAATCCTGTGTCATCCTTTCAGGCCCTGGAGCCTACTGAAGAAAGGCCCTTTAGAGATATAAAGCAGCCAAAGTCTACTGCATTCACCGAAAATGTGGAAGCATGGGACAGATCAAATACAGTGATGAAATCATACAGTCCTGTCGATAACAGTGCAAATCCTCAAACCAAGTCATATGCATTTGCTGTGGAGAAAGCCACTTCATCCACAAGTGCCAGAAGTTTTTCAATAAACCTGCAGAGGACCAAAGAAAGTCCATATTTGACATTAACCTGTCTTTTGGCTGTCTTAGAAGAGGACACAAATCAAAAGAATGTGAGACTGAAGTTAATTGCAGCATTTGCAAAAAATCTCATCCAACGCCACCTCAAGAAGACCGTCCGGCTTCTACCGCGCACACATCTTCTCAGGCAAGGCAACCAGAGGAAAACTCATCCATCCACTCTTGCCTCGTGGACGAAGGCGATGGTGGGAGAACATCCATGATTGTGCCCGTATGGATTTCTTCAACTAGTCATCCTGAAACAGAGACATTAGTGTATGCCCTATTTAGATACACAGAGTAGCAACATTTTTCTGGACCAAGAGGTATGTGTAAAGACGGGGGCAGAGTTAGAAACAGTTAAGGCTTACCAATATAATGGGAAAAGATTCCATTGTTCAGAGTGAGAGAGCTAGTGGTCTTACAGTTAGAGGATACTCTTCATTAAGCTTTATTAACTTGCCACCTGCCTATACCAGAGATTTCGTCCCCCTCGAACGCTCCCACATTCCTGTCCCTGAAACTGGCAAAAGGAAATCCCAGGACTGATGGATTATGCAGTTGGACTCCTAATAGGCTACGATTGTGCCAGAGCGTTGGCGCAAAGGCAAGTCCTCGCAGGAGGCGATGATGAGCCATACGCCATCAAGAGAGATCTGGGTTCTAGCATTGTTGGCAGCTCGTTGCGCATAGCAAAGTAGAAGTGACAGGTCCGTGCCACGTGTATCTGTCAAGGTACTGCCTATATTGACACCAGCCGCAGTCTGGTGTCAATAGAGGCCAAGCCCTTGAATCAGAGCCCTTGAATCAGATTTCAAGGATACAAAGCCAGGGGATAAGAGCATTGTA
The DNA here is from genome assembly GCF_026213295.1 of Gadus chalcogrammus. NCBI lineage: Eukaryota > Metazoa > Chordata > Actinopteri > Gadiformes > Gadidae > Gadus > Gadus chalcogrammus. The sequence goes on along the minus strand of NC_079417.1, from coordinate 25,678,075 downwards.
ACAGGATCAGAGAGCGCACGGAGGCCACAGTTTGTCTTCCCTCACTGGGAGCGTCTTTATTTGGAAGCGTAACAAAACAAAACAGAGACTTGAAACTAAAATTGAAATTAACGTCCAGGAGAGTCCTCGCGTTCTGCGATCCACGACCTGGGATCTGTGGTGGGGAACAAGTTGGACCTCTCTCTCTCTGCTCCCCGGTCTGCCCCTACTAACCACAAAGCAGGCACATAAATACAAACAATCCCTGATTGGCCTGAGTGCTGACACCTGCTCGCACTCAGGTCCAACCCCCCCAGCCAATCCGGTGCGCTCCCAACCTGCCCATACTCCCCCTGCAGGCCAGACGTTGCATGTCCCCCCACACACCCCCACCGCCCGACACATGCCGGGGTCACACCCGGCCGCCAACTCACTCCCCCCCCCCAGAGCGGGAGAGGAAGTGCGCCACGGCCATCTGCGCCCCAGGCCTGTGCACGACCCGAAAATTAAAGGGTTGCAACGCGAGGTACCACCGGGTGATCCTCGCATTGACGTCCTTCATGCGGTGGAGCCACTGGAGGGGGGCGTGGTCGGAGTAGAGGGCGAACGAGCGCCCCAGCAGGTAGTAGCGGAGGGCGCCGACCGCCCACCGGATGGTGAGACACTCCTTCTCCACCGTGCTGTACCGACCCTCCCGGTCTGATCATTTCCGGCTCAGGTACAGCACCGGGCGGTCGACCCCCTCCACCTGCTGGGTCAGGACCGCGCCCAACCCCCTATCCGACGCGTCCGTCTGCAGGGAGAAAGGGATATCAAAGTTAGGAGCGCACAGGACCGACTTTCCACAGAGGGCTGTTTTAATAGCCTCAAACGACACCTGACATGGCTCCGACCACTGGACTGTATCGGGGGCCCTGTTACGGATGAGGTCGGTCAAGGGGCTGGCCAGGTCGGAGAAGTGTGGTACAAACTGCCGGTAATACCCCGCCAGCCCAAAGAACCGCCTCACCTCTTTCTTGGTCCTGGGCCGAGGGGAGGTGGCGGCCCCTGCGGTCTTCGCGACCTGTGGACGGAACTCCCCCCCCCCCAGGTGGTACCCCAGATATTGGATCTCCCTCCGCCCGATCACGCACTTCCTCGGGTTGGCCGTGAGCCCCGCCCGTCTCAGCGACTGAAGAACGGCCGCCACCTGCCGCATCTGCTGCTTCCACGTTCCGCTATAGATGACGATGTCATCAATGTAGGCAGCAGCATACGCGGCGTGGGGCCGTAACACCCGGTTCATCCGCTGAAACGTGGCTTGGGCCCCGAACAACCCGAACGGAAGCAACTGGTACAGACCGAGCGGAGTGGAGAAGGCTGTTTTTTCCCGGGCTGCTGGAGACAGCGGAATCTGCCAGTAGCCCTTCGTGCAGTCCAGAGTCGTATAATAGGTGGCCATACCAAGCCGGTCCATGAGCTCGTCGATCCGAGGCATTGGGTAGGCGTCGAACTTCGACACCGCATTCACCCTACGATAGTCTACACAGAACCGGACAGACCCGTCCGGCTTCCCCACAAGCACGACGGGACTGCACCAGTCCCTGTGAGACTCCTTGACCACGCCGAACTCCAACATTGTTGCCAATTCGCGCCGCACCACATCTTGTTTGTGGACGGGCAGCCTGTAGGGGCGTGTCTGCACCGTTAAAACGGGCTGCGTCTCGATGAGTAATTAGCGGGGTGCGACCGGGCAGGGGCGAAAAGACGTCGGCGAACCGGAGTTGCAGAACGGCAACGTCCCGCGCCTGACTCCCTGAGAGACCCTTGCCCTGACCGACCGGGGGGGTGGGGCTGGGCTAGGGACGTCCGGCCCATGCTCTTCCCTCTCCGGTAACGTTGACGCAAATGCGACAGGGACCGCATCATTCCACCTCTTTAGGAGGTTGATGTGGTAGACCTGTTTGTTTTCGCCCCTGTCCGAACGCGCTACCTCGTAATCCACGTCCCCAACCCGCCGTGTGACCACAAAGGGCCCTTGCCACTTCGCGAGTAATTTGGTGCTAGAGGTGGGCAATAGTACAAGGACCTTATCCCCCGGAGTGAGATCACGTAATCTAGTCCCTCTGTCGTACAGGCGTCTCTGACTCTCCTTGGCTCGGGGCAAGTGCTCACGTGACAATACCCCTAGTGGGTGAAGTCGATGATGTACTGGATTTCGTTCTTGCTGTCACTGGACCCCTTCTCCAAGTTTTCTTTAATGAGGTCCAGGACGCCCCTGGGCTTGCGCCCATCTCATCTCATCTCTCATCTTCGTCCACTTATCCGAGGTCGGGTTGCGGGGGGAGCAGCTCAAGCAAGGGTCCCCAGACTTCCCTTTCCCGGGCCACATTGACCAGCTCTGACGGGGGGATCCCGAGGCGTTCCCAGGCCAGTGTTGAGATATAATCTCTCCACCTAGTCCTGGGTCTTCCCCGAGGTCTCCTCCCCAGTTGCCAGATGCCCGAACCACCTCAGCTGACTCCTTTCTAAGTAAAGGAGCAGCGGCTCTAATCCGAGTTCCTCAAGGATGACTGAGCTTCTCACCCTATCCCTAAGGGAGACGCCAGCCACCCTTCTGAGAAAACTCATCTCGGCCACTTGTACACGAGATCTCGTCCTTTCGGTCATCACCCAACCCTCATGACCATAGGTGAGGATAGGAATGAAGATCGATTATTATAATCATGAAACAATTTGATGTCGGTAGATTATGTTATTTCCCTCCTCTCGCTCTAAACCTCTATTCTTTCATTTCTCCTTCGTTCTTATTCCTGTTTATTACTGTAGTCGATGTTACGAACGTGCACATATTTCGATTTGTTTGGTCAGATATTGTATAGTACTTATTTTACAAAAGTACTCGACGCCGATGCTCTCAAACCAAACTCTGGTTCGAGGGCATCGTAGACCATCCATCGCAACTATTTGAAGTGATTTCATTTTAATTCTTGAATTATGCACAATGTTGTAAAAACGTTAAGTAATGTATGATTTATACCCTTAATTAGTACATATATTGAATAAATCTTGTCTTAAATGTACCATGGCATAAAACTGTGTCTTTAAATATTTATTATTTTTCTGGCCGATTTCTCCAGGTGTCGCTGGTGACCCATCCTGACCTTAATCTCTTTCGGTCCTGACTCATCAGGTAACACTTAATTTGATTATTATCCATTAGTTAACTGTTAATTAACTGCCATTGAATCATGTTCAATGCATTAACTATTTTTAATAGTTGGTTAAATAATGTAACCTAATTACATTAATTAATGTAATTAGGTTACATTAAGAATAGAGGAATTACATTCCTCTATTCTTTCCAGGTCTGTTTATGGGAAAAACAAACAATTTCGTTAACTACTTTTTGTATAAACACTGTATTATGTAAAACACCAATAAAAAGAGTTGTCGTTTTATAAATAAAAAGAAAATACAAATAAAAAGTACTTCCGAATCCTAACTCGCTGAGCCATCAGCTGACTGTTGTGGACTCTCACCCTGGAACCCCACCCTGGAACCTCACCCTGGAACCTCACCCTGGAACCTCACCCTGGAACCTCACCCTGGAACCTCACCCTGGAACCTCTCCCTGGGACCTCACCCTGGGACCTCACCCTGGAACATCACCCTAGTACCTCACCCTGGTACCTCACCCTAATACCTCACCCTGGTACCTCACCCTGGAACCTCACCCGGGTGTCAGGCCAAGGAGCTCCACCTGCCCGACACGTATTAAGGATGTCTAGAATCATGGAACTCACCAGGACAATGAACTGTCCTTGATAGCCGTAGATTGTACATTCAAGCAAGATTGTAATGCATGAATGTGTTGAGCACATGGGACACAGTGTTGTGAAAAGCAAGACACCAGAGGATTATCAGTCATTGACAATCATTTGATACCACAGTGATTTCCTATATTTGCTACGTATACATATCACTTAAATGTATTTTTAGAAGGTATCTGTTGGCAAGGGCATAGCTTGTGAAGTCATCTGAGTCATATTCCAATGAGTACCTACCGCAGGCACTCGTATACAACAGTCTGTCTCATCAACATCCTCCATAATGTGGGGAATGTCCATCATTACTTTGGGTTGGGGGCAGACAGCGTGCAAGCTTGTTACCAAATACACACAAACACAAACACACGCATCAGGATAGAAACACACACACACACACACATCAGGATTCATACAAACACACACACACACACACACACACACACACACACACACACACATAGACACACACACATCAGTATTAATATAAACACACACACACACACACACACACACACACACACACACACACACACACACGCAAACACACCCATACACACATACACAAACACACATATGCACACAGACTCTTGCATGGACCAGGAGTCCTGCATGCAGTACTCGCAATCACAGCATTAGCTGCCTCTGCCCTCCACCCCACCCCCTTGCTCTCTCTCTCTCTCTCTCTCTCTCTCTCTCTCTCTCTCTCTCTCTCTCTCTCTCTCTCTCTCTCTCTCTCTCTCTCTCTCTCTCTCTCTCTCTCTCTGTCTCTATCTCTCTCTCCTCTCTCCTCTCTCCTCTCTCTCTTTTTCTCTCCTCTCTTCGTCTATCTGTCTCTCTCTCTCTTTCTCTCTCCTCTCTGTCTCTCTCTCTCTCTCTCTCTCTTTCTCTCTCCTCTCTGTCTCTCTCTCTCTCCGTCTCTCTCTCCTCGCTCTTTCTCTCTCTATCTCTCTCTCTGTTACGCCTTTTCTCCCTGGCTTCCCTTCGCTCACTCCCTGGTACCATCCTTCTCAGTCCGTGCTGTACATTCCTGCTTTAAACAGCTGTCTGTGGGATCTCCATGCGGCTCTCCATTCTCCTACCTGCGCGACACACTTGCGTTCTGTTCAGCTGCCCTATCTGTCATCTGCAGCCATGCGTCTGGGGATCTCCTCCTTCCTGTCGGACATCCTGAGCACCTCCAGCAACGTCTGCTTCTGCTGGACCGAAGGCAAGGTAAATGCACCATGTTTTCTCTCTCTCTCTCTCTCTCTCTCTCTCTCTCTCTCTCTCTCTCTCTCTCTCTCTCTCTCTCTCTCTCTCTCTCTCTCTCTCTCTACAGCACAGCTCTCAGGATGTGGCTGGACACTGTAGTTACACTTTGCTTAGCATTATGCACAGAACAGCTCTGGCTATGTCCCTTTATGGTTTGAATACTTGCTGAGTAGGCCGGAGAAGATGAAATTGAATTACACATACTCATGCACTATGTGTGTGGTGTATGTGTATGGTGTGTGTGTGTGTGTGTGTGTGTGTGTGTGTGTGTGTGTGTGTGTGTGTGTGTGTGTGTGTGTGTGTGTGTGTGTGTGTGTGTGTGTGTGTGTGGGTGTGTGTGTGTGGGTGTGTGTGCGTAGGTTAGTGCTTGTGTGTGTGTGTGGACAAGGACTGCATGTACATAGCAGGGATGGGCGGTGTCCTTGCTAATCTGCAACACAGTGATGGTGTGGAGGGGAAGGTCAAGGGCTTCTTATACACACAAAAACACAAGCACACACAACAAACACGTACACAAACATAGACAACGTGTATGTTTATGTGAAAGTTGGTTGGAAAAGCATGGTCTTCACTTTGACGATTTGTTTATTTGACATTAAATATAATGACTTTGTATTGTTTGTGTCTTAGTGAGATAATGATAGATGATAGTTGTGTTTCTTTTGCGAAAATCAATTGTTGCCTTTTATGTCAACTTGTGAGATCCTGAATGATCTGGTAGGGTCCGGATGAATTTTCTACTAATTAAATTGAACAAATGTGACTCTGAATACCAAAAGGTGCAGTGGTAGTAGTAGTAGATGTGAACATTAGCATTGAAATTAAATGCAAATGCAAATTTAAGGGTCTCCAGAATATAACAGCCGTTTTGTAAAGGAATTTATTTAATATCAGAAATCGAATGTACTTCTGCAACAAAAAACACGTATCTGTTAGAACCTTAAAAATACACATAGCGTGTTTGTACATTGTTACGTAAACATAGTGCAGATAATGTCCCCACACTTGTCTGACCAGACTTACAATATTTGATGTCCTTGCCTGGAAATGTTGAACGAAGTAAACCAATGGGGCCAGTGTATTGTCATTTAACAACGACTTATTTAGCTTGTTTTCTCTTCTCATCTCTGTTGTCAGAATAGAGAGTTGAAGTGATGACTATTCTTATAGCCGTTCATTAAGATGTCTACCTCTGAGAAAGACCAATATTATTTGTGTATGTACATGTTACTATATTGATTATTTTGTGTGTGTGGGGGAGGGGGGTTCTGCGTGTGTGTGTGTGTGTGGGGGGGGGGGGGGGATTTAATCAAGAGGTGAATGGTTAAATGATTGAATGCAATGGTATAATTTAATCTAAGAGTATGATGTAGTAGCTTTGAGATTTGAATCTCCTGAAGGTTTGGTGTATCGTGGAAAGGTTTCTGCGTCTAATAAGGTGCAGAGAGATTATCTTAAAGGGCCAGTAGTCTTCTTTCCTCTCTGAATTTTAACTGTAGCTTTGTGTGTGTACTATAGTTTCCAAAATGTATTTGAGCTTACAGCAACTTTGGGTTCTTAAATATTATACTTAAACTATTTCTCGGGAACAAAATAGGTGTGTTTGATGTGATTTGGAATTGGGATTGTGATACAATTTGGGGTTCTGACCTAAAGGTTGTACTGTCTGGTGCAAACAGCGAAAAGGCTGTGGAATTTCATTAAGACGCTCTTCAAAAATATGAATGGAGGTATTAAAATAATACAACAAAAAGGACGTTTCAAATGGTTTAATCAGTTGATGGGAAAGTTGTAGTTGCAAGAAACCACATGACTATAGAATAAACACCATCCATCCATGACTCCAAGACCCATGAAATCAAGCATCAATTTTCTTATTTAGCAGGCGCATTTGTCCAAAGCGTCTTGCCATGTGCGCATTCAACCATGACCATGCAACCCAAAAGGTGAAAGAATCATGTGTTCATGAAATGCATGAAATTCATCATGTAAGCAAACTGTTCCATTATGCTAAAGTGCTACATTATAGTAACAAGATGCAGTCTGAACAGATGAGTTTTCAGTATGTGTAGGGTGTAGGTGTGATTTGTAGGGTTGCAGCTGTCCTGATGTCAGTTGGGTTGAACAAAAGTTGAACTTCGGTAGTTTAAAGACCGGCCGGGCTGCTGATCTCTGGATGAGCTGCAGAGGACGATTGGCACATGCATGCAGACCAACCAGAAGGGAGTTGAATTGGTCCAGATACAGGATGACCAGAGCCTTAACCAAAACCTGCGGGTCCTACTGAGTGAGGAACACCTCCTGATGTTGTTGTCGCAGCGATGTTTGCAGCAAAGAACAGCTAGTCAACCAGTGTCACACCCAGGTTCCTCGCTATCAGAATCACAGTTGTCAATATTAATGGAGAGGTCAAGGATGGGGGATGCTTTCTCTAGAAAGAAGAGCAGCTCAGTCTTGTCAAGATGGAGCTTCAGGTGGTGTGTCTACATCCACTGAGAGATGTCAGCCAGGTACGCAGAAATGTGTGAATCTGGTTAGACTATTAACAGGCTTGAAAACAGAGTTGATACTTGATTCAAAGAATTTAAGTTTTTAAAACTCTGACATGTTGACTATGTCAACATGTAAACCCATCAGCCCAACGCTGATTGTCACAGTACGTAACTTTGCTATTGGCCAAGTGGCATAGTGGAGCTTTAACAACCAATGACAATGGTAGAGCCTAGTATAGTTTCAACACCTAGGGTTGCGCCAACGCTATGGGAACTTGAGGCCATTTTTAAACATTCAAGTGAAGGCCACTTTGGAATCATATTTGGTCATTGGCAGAGTTTCCGTGTCAACCTCCTACACTTAAAGTACACACCTTCTACAGACAGCTTTTGTTAAGTATTTGCCACATATATTTAAAGATGCTAAGGTGTGAGATCTATCTTTCACACCTTGGTGCCTGGATTCACACAGATTAACATGCATAGAAAGAATGCCTTCACGAAAAGGAGAATGAAGAGATACAGGAAAGGGGATGAAGAAGAGAGGAAATTACTGCACATGCAGAATATCACAGGTCGGAATCTAACCTGGCTCGCAACAAGGCATGTTGCTAAATGGATGGGCCATTGAACCTCCCCTAACGCATATGTAGCTTGTAGGTGAAACTAGACTTATTCCTGTAACGTTGTGGTGAAAAGTGTGCTGTTCTCTTGTCCTAAACATTGATCAATATTGATACCCACAGGATTCCGTCCATTCATTTTTATATCTCTCTTTTTAACTGTCTCTCTTTTCAGCTGCTCCTCATAATTTTTCCACATAACTCACCACCATTATTTTAGCATATCTTTTATATCAAGTTTGACGTTCATCCTTTCCCTCCCCGTTTCTCTATTTTTGTCCCTAGCCAACACTAGTGCCTTTGGTGCGTGTGTGTGTGCGTGTGCGTGTGCGTGTGCGTGTGCGTGTGTGTGTGTGTGTGTGTGTGTGTGTGTGTGTGTGTGTGTGTGTGTGTGTGTGTGTGCGTGCGTGCGTGCGTGCGTGCGTGCGTTCGTGTGTGTGTGTGTGTGTGTGTACGTTCCTCTGCAGCTCATGTGGCAGTGCTAATTAGCCAGGCCAGATGGATATGGTGACAGCGTGTTACATTTCATACTGCAACGTTACTATGCACACAGAAATGCACTACTACAGAACGCAGTGGAGTTCTGCTGTGATGTATAGGTCTACTTTAGTGAAAACTGAATCTGTGGCATTAGGACAGCGGAATATCTGCCACATGTTAAATGTGATGACATGATGGTATTTCTCTACCCACAATGCCTCTGGGATTTCTTGGACGCGAGGTTAAAGCCAAAGCTGGCAATAATTGCAAGGGAGAAACAGGAGGGTGAATTGAAATTACAATAGATCGATTATTTTTGCATCGCCTCCAACCTGAGGAAATGGTAGTTAAATTGGAATGCAACAAGAAGATTCATTGATGGTATATTGAGAGAGACACCTGGGTACACAAAGACATGGACAGCAGAGTTTATGTCTTAATATTCATCAGGCTGCTCTTTCTATTGCTATAGCTCTTTTTTCTCTGTCTAGATAGACGCAATGCAGTAATCCCTCTGTTACACTCTTCAAATACACATTGCTCACACCTTGATACCTCGCACCTCCCACCAATTTGATGTTGTTTTTATTATAGTGACCCTATCTGAGTTTTAATGCCACTTAAGAAAACATAATCTCAGTGGCTAGGTTAGAATACTCAAATTGAAGGGGAATATTTGTCTATGAGTGATATGCCAAATGGCATATATATATAATGCTCCGTTAGCATGATCATACAGCTTGCATGAAAACCATGTATTTGCAATGTAGTGTAAATTCACATCACACGACTATATCCACGGTTGTGATGTCTACCAGCTCTGCAAGCATATGTTGAGCTTTGTGTTGGTTCAGGCGGCCACTGGGGGGATGGCTCAGCATTTCATGACAGCTGTCATGGCAGAGGAAGGCTGCTTATAATCCACAACAGTCAGCTGATGGCTCAGTGATTTAGGATTCGGAAGTACTTTTTATTTGTATTTTATTTTTGTATAAAAAAACGACAACTCTTTTTATTGGTGTTTTGATCTTTACTAACTTCGGATCAAGCAACGACATCGTGCATAAACGACCCAGCCCCACACTCACCAGTCATCAACTGGCGAATCTAAGCTATGCTTTCTTAGAGCTGTGTTGACAGACGACACACTCATCATCACTGTTCCTCTGACAGCTGCTCGCTGCTTAGCTTCAAGGCCGCAAATAAATCACCACCCCCCAGCTCCACCCTGTCTCCCTCTTGTAGTTATGTTATCTATCTTGTTATTTATGCATACTGTATATGGGACAACCTTGATACTCCACCTACCAGTTAAATATTTTACCTAAAACTCTTTCCTTGTTATGCTAGCATTATGTCTGTCCATGATGGCACCCATTGCTCTCTGCTATCCATCCCTAGATGGATGGATCTATCCCTCTTTCTGGGTTCCTTCTCAAGATTCTTCCGTAATATGAGAGAGGTCTTCCCTGTCCTTCAGAGGGCTTAGGGTTAACCAATTACAGGACGTAAGGTGGCGTCATATTGGCACAGCACGTTTTGTCCTGTGCAAAATGTACACCTGAATGTGTTGTCTTGTGCATGGTGAAATTTTGCATGTGTATCATCACATATTTGCACATGCCAAACCAACCGAACAACACCAGAAATGACAGATTTACTTCAGCAGGAATTGGTACATTAGTACTTTACCTACGACTGATGTGCATGAGGCAGCCTGGGATTGGACAGTCTCACATGTGGATTGATCAGCTCATTATCTACTGCTGTGGTGTCAGAACTAGAATCTGTAAGTGCAACGTCTTATGACCAGAGTGGATGAGCAGTCAATATACGGAACGAGGGAGCTCCCAAATTGGACATACCAATTGAACCCAATAAAGGGAACAACCTGGCTTATGCAGAAGAGTTGGCAATCCTATTCACTGCATTTTGAGAGGTTATCTGGTACTGATATGTCAGTAGTCTGACAGCAACAGTAGCTCAGGAGGATGAGTGGGTTGACTGGTAACCAGAAGGTTCTTGGTTCGATCTCGGTCTCCTCCTAGCTGAGTATAAAGGTGTCCTTGAGAAGGACACCTCCTTGATACGTCATTAGACTCTCGACCAGCAGGATATCTTGATCCTGCGATTGATCATCATTTATGAAGATCGTTGAATACTTGTGTCCTTTTCTGTCTGACACACAAGGTTGGTTATAGACTTGTTTTGAATGTATTTCTTAATGAGCCAGGACTGCTCGTCAATAATACATAATGTAATTGAAGCGGTTTGTGTATTCCTATGATTTATTTAAACAGGTTTCAAGTACTGTTTAATTTAAAGCATGTGAAATTACAATGAAAGGATGTCTGGAATATTTTCAGCCAATTTACACCCAATTTCTCTCTATATTCCCTCTATTTTCACAGATAAAAAAAGAAAGTCACTGTATTACATTTACAAAGCCAAATCATTTTCCTGGGTTTTATCCTTGTTGCTCATAATCAAACTTTAAAGATCCCATGGCATGAAAATTTCACATTTCCCTGTCTGTCATCATACGGGGAAACTTTACCTCCCCTTCTCTTCTTTGCCCGCCCAGAATATTTGGCACGCCAATGAGACAATGAGCTACGACTGTACACTTCTTTGTTATTTGGATAACCGTTCTGCTGTTGGTGTTATGGCGCATAACACGTCAGGTTCTTTGACGTCTCTATTTCCACAACGAGACTCGTAGTGGGTGTTATATCAGCCATGGTGGAGAAGGAATTGGGGGAAAGGAACTTTGGCTTTGACTCCCTGAAGTACATGAACCGCGACATGGAGGAGAAAGGGATTGTTGCCCGCGATTGTCTCCCGCAGAAGCCCCTCGGCAGCGGGGCTCCGGCTGGAGACAATCGCGGGCAACAATCCTTTTCTCCTCCATGTCGTGGTTCAGTCTACTTCAGATTGATGTGAATGTGGTAGAACCAGAGACGTCGGAGAACCCGACGCAGTCGGCTTGAGGCGTACACAGCTTTTGGCGGTGATAAAATGTATATATGATATACTGTAGATATCTATTTATAATATGATATTATTTAGACATAGAGCTCCAGAACTGTAATACAAGTGTTGTACACTTCTTTGTTATTTGGATAACCGTTCTGCTGTTGGTGTTATGGCGCATAACACGTTGGGTTCTCTCACGTCTCTGGTATTTCAACAACGAGACTCGTAGTGGGGGTTACCTCAGCCATGGTTGAGAAGGAATTGGGGGGAAAGGAACTTTGGCTTTGACTCCCTGAAGTACATGAACCGCAACAAGGAGGAGAAAGGGATTGTTGCCCGCAATTGTCTCCCGCAGGAGCCCTGCTGCTTCCATGTCGTGGTTCAGTCTACTTCAGATTGATGTGGAAGTGGAAGAACCAGAGACGTCGGAGAACCGGACGCAATCGTTTGAGATTCATAATATCGTCTGGAGGCGGACACAGATTTTGTCAGTGATAATATGATATAGATATCTATGTATAATATGATATTATTTAGATATAGAGCTCCAGGACTCCCGCCAGAGCACCCGGAGTGTTCTAGAATATTTACAGAACACGGCCAAAGGCTGTGTGCGTCATTGCGATACATCCACTGTAAACAGAGCGCATGGTACCGTGGCCCCCAGCTGCTCTTGGCCACACCCCCAAATCCTCCTTGACCCGCCTCTCTCCTCCTCATTTGCATTAAAGCTACAGACACCGAAACGGCGAGTATGGGGAAAGCTCAATGTGCGACTGGCTCGTAGTGGCTGTAATTCTGCACCACAGCTGAATTTCGGGAACGTCTTCAAATACTGTGTTAGGGGCCCACTAATATCTATACTAAAGCATCCATAATGTAGCATGCCATGGGACCTTTAAAGGGGTAGTTCGGAATTTTGGACATAGGGCCTGATTCCGAAGTGAGCATTGGTATTCTATATCACTGGAGACAGTTTAACACATTTCATTCAGTCCTTCTAGTTGCAGAGTTCGCTCGTGCTAGGCTAGCGCACGTCAACGGGCAATGCTAGCCTGCTATTAAAAACAGTCTTACCCACTCCACAGTACACCCGAGGTAAATCAATTTTAACGACAGACTATAAATCTAAATGTCTGTTTATAGAATAATGTTAGAAATAAAACCAACCTTGCATTGCATTGCATTTTGAGGGAATTGCGGGGTCTCAGCAGCAGTGTTTATATTCCTGTACGTAGGCTACGGCAGCGGCGGACTGATACCTAGGTTACCTGCCGCTGTCATTGCTACAAACGCAGAGTACAGTGAACGAAGGAATTCTACAAGCGTATTAAATTAACAAGATATGGCCACGTTTGGAGGAGTTAGCGATGCATCTGCTTTTGAAGACGATTATGAGGAATTTGTTGTATCCAACGAACCGTACATGTACGAGCCGGTGTTTTGATGTCAAAGCCAGCAGCAACAAGCCACAGTTGAGTCCTTTCTGGATCTCGCACTGGAAATTGGTGGAAACTTTGTGGTGCCCATCTGTACCGTTTATTTCTACAATTTCTAAAAGCACACTGAACCATCATGTTGCCTAGTCGTTCAATTGTGCTTCTGTCCCACGCTTCTCTGTTTACGTTCTTCTGTCGTGATTCGGTTACAAACCTAACCAGCGCATAGTAGAATTCCGCTTCTGCTGAGAAAGTAGTCCCTCGATGATTCATGCGATGCAAGGTTAGTTTTATTTCTAACATTATTCTATCAACACAGACATTTCAATCTATAGTCTGGCGTTATAATTGATTTACCTCGGGTGTACTGTGGAGTGGGTAAGACTGTTTTTAATAGCAGGCTAGCATTGCCCGTTGACGTGCGCTAGCCTAGCACGGGCGAACTCTGCAACTAGAAGGACTGAATGAAATGTGTTGAAAACTGTCTCCAGTGATATATAATACCAATGCTCACTTCGGAATCAGGCCCTATGTCCAAAATTCCGAACTACCCCTTTAACCATACTTGTGCAAGATGCTGGAAGATGTGCAAATATATGTTTTAAAATAATCAACCACTGATCGAGCAGTCTTTGCATAATGGCAAAATACCACTGATTTGAAGGTGAACTTATACAGTAATATGAGCAATAACATAAAATGTGCCACCTCAGCTTGTTTGCTTCCTGCTGTCCTGATTCCGATTACTAGTGTCAAATAACATACAAATGTAACCATAGCACATACAATCATGTTGTCATTATCGTAGTCTTAAATGTATGTCTGTCTGACTGATACATATTCTGGGTTGTTGAATTGTCTAATGATGTGCAATGAAACCCAAACCATTCACCAACACACTTCTCCATGCGGGAATAGGAACCCGACTGCAGTTTCTTCTACGGCCGCGCTGGCCAGAATCGCTCTATAAATGGCTGGCCATACGAGGGTATAGGGGGCTTGGTTTAGGTATTAGGTTAGAGATGCTTAAGTTAAGGTGTAAGATTACATTTGGTTAAGTTGTCTTAAATAAGAGATTGTTCATTTCGGGTATTAGGCTAAAGGTTGTTACATTTAAGGTTAGATTAGAGCTAGTCTGTATTTCCTGTGTTCAATCCGAAGACATGTTCTTTATCGCATGCGATGGCCATATGGTGCAATTGCGATCGTTTGGCATGGGGTTATTTCAACAGAGGGGTCATAAGTCAAAATTGTGCAATGGGTTCCCAATATATCCCCCTGTTTTTGTCTCATCAAGATTATGTTGTCAATTTTGCATTGGTTTTTATTGGATTTATGTTTTTATTTGGAGATTTCCTTTACTAATACTATTGACCAAGTTACTGATAAGGTGTTGTGCTATGGCCCTAAAGTACTATAGGCCACCAACCGATATTGCAACAGGTGGTATTCACTCTAGAACATGATTTTTATTTCAGACAAAATGAAACCGTCCACTTACGTTTATGAGTGTGTTTGATTTTGGCATTTGTTCTAGCTTTATTTTCTCTAAGCAATAGTATCCACATTTATTATTTCACTTGTACAACAATCTCAGAGTTGTTATCTTTCTATTGGACCAATATAACATATTATAGTCCTATCAGTTGTGGAGATTCACTCAATGTAGGGTTACGTGAAAATTTCTACGTTCATTTTCAGAAGTAGCCCTACTAATGAAGAGGTTAATGTGTCTACAATGTTTTTGCAACCTTATAAAAACAATTCTCAAAATAACTCCTTTGTTCAGAATTATTCCAGGAACTGAATTTCCATATTAAATGATGACATTGCACGCTTTGGGCAGGGATAAAGCCCTGGTATTATATATATAGGCCTTTATAATTGTGAATTGCGATTTTTATCCAGACCTTCGACTTTCCCCATTTTCCTTTACCCATCTTCTCATTTAATATCATTTGCCTAGCTAAATATAATAAAAAATATGACTCTTTATTTTCCAAGCATGTTGCAAAGATACATAGAAGACAACAACATAAACAGAAAGACAAGCCCAATGATAAAAAAATAAAATAATATATATATATTTAAATAAAAACTGAAACAACACGGGGTGACACTACTCCACACTGAATACCTTCAACTCCTCTTTTCCTTTCTCAGTCCATTAAAGAGCTTCACCCATCCTTTTTCTTAATTGCAATCTCGACCAGAATCTCTCTAATTTTTAATCAATAGCCTATGGTTGCTGCTCTCAGTAAAGTAATTCACCTGAGGGAGGGGTCCACCTCAGGCAGCACCGCACAATCTCTGATATCATATAATTTGCCAATGGGGAACCTCCCTTCCTTTTCAAGTGGACCGGCCCATCTCACCAACGAAATGGCCCACTTTGTTGGATGGCCGGATCAGCCGCTGTTCTTTTTCTTTACTTTATCTTTTTCTACGGTTAACAAGTAATCACAGCAGTCAGGTCGGCCCAGTAGTAGAAAATCCTAACAGGCTTTCTGGCACATGTCAGAGCGTCCAGATGGCCGAGCCCAGCCTGGCTGCATCGTCTTGCTCCATAAATCTGTTTACAATTGCACCTTCGACATACTCATACTCAGGGATCAGGATGCATGCTTCTGTAGCAGCTTGGAATCTCACAGGGTATTAACACATAAGTCAATATCCCTGAAATTGATTTTATTCCGACCCTCCTTTTCGACAGGTGCCTGGGAAGGAGATTTGGGAACAACACACAGTTACATTACAGAAGGTGAGTTCATAGGCATAGCTCAATGGCAATGCTGGCTACACGAACGGTTATTCCTGCCATTAAATGTGCTATGGATACCATTAAAGAGCTATCGTTTTAATGTTGGAAATGCCATAGCTGTCCGTCAAAGTCTGAATGCAGATGAGCTCAAATCTCTGTAGGCCTAACAAAAAACAAAAAAACAAAGAAGCTTTTTCCTTCGATTCATATTTTTTTTACCAATCAAGTTGCTGGATGTGGGGAACAGTAAGTGTGTAATTGTAGTGTGTAATACTGAATACAAACTCGGACAGCAGTAGTAAACTGTAATAAAGTTTTTGTAAAGTTTTCAAACCAACACTGCGTAGACTGGCAGCTGTAGAATGACACTTCCTGTGCGGTCAGTCAAGTTAAGCTATAACAGAGTCGGACTGCTAGGACCGAGATGACTAACTACCTTATTTCCAGAGGACAGGATTCAAAATCTGCAGTCTCAAATACGCTACACTACAAATGTGTTTTTCAGTTTTTCAGTGCCTTTGTAATGAGATGAGGCAACATTACCTTAGACATGATCTCATTTGCGGCCATTCCTCAAACTACAGGGTCTCTCTCCCCTGTCTAGGCATGGACCTTGCTAGTGGAAGCTGTTACATCAGCATGGGAACAGTGGCCCACCCTCTTGTTCTCTATGTGACTACTCTATTCTAGGACCCCCAGATGGGATTTGGTCTGGCTGTGTCTGGGGGCCAGGACAACCCCAACATGGAGAACCAAGACACCTCAATCATCATCTGTGACGTGTTGCAGGGCAGCCCCGCCGACGGACTGCTGTTGTAGGTTTATAGACGGATCCTTACATCACTCTTATGATTAGCTCATCACGATGCATGACTGCGTCATCTGATATTTGCATTAGAGACATACATGGTATTGATTAATTCAAGGCTTTAGAGACATACATGGTGTTGATTCATGTCCTCGCATCAGATTAATAATCATTTTTTGGTAGTTCATTTTATTTGCTTTTTTTTAAAGATAGATTAGGCTTAGCACATGAGAACCACTCATATAGAACATATGAATCTTTAACTTTTACTGTTGTCGTATATTCAATACTAAATGTATTGTGTATTCTAGCAGATTATGTTGTATCTCGTTTAACATCAAGCCCTGCTGAAATGTCCAATTGTGTGTTTGTTTGAGTGTGTGTGTGTGTGTGTGTGTGTGTGTGTGTGTGTGTGTGTGTGTGTGTGTGTGTGTGTGTGCGTGCGTGCGTGCGTGCGTGCATGTATGTGTGTTTGTGTGGGCGCACTAATGACCTAGTGAAAATGACAGAGTGATTCAGGTGAACTCCATCCCCATGGATAACGTGCCTCATTCATTTGCTGTCCAGTCACTGCGAAACTGTTCCAAGGAGGCCAGGATAGTGAGTATCAGGCCATCTCACACCAGAATGTCGATACGAGACTTAACACTGCGGTGTCGGAGCATTTCAGTGTTGGTGTGAACAATCTAGGTTTATAAACTGGTGCCACTAGTTAAAAACATAACATAACCCTTAAATGGAAATCCTGATGGGTCATTTGACTATAGAACTGTTTGAGAAGTTGTCTGGTTGTTTTGATATCAACAGTCAAGTTTAAAGTGATTTCACTATTAGAAACATTCAAAAATATGTATTTTTTCCCCATTCTAGTCTTTTTTTGTCTGAACCGTCCTTAACACAGAAAAAAAATTGTGACTAATGAGCAACATCCAGCCTACTAATGAAATCAAAACCTAAATCCCAAAACACAATCAGTCAGCCAATATCCACAATAAAGTACTGTAGTGAACATGGAGGAAAAGATGACCAACAACATACTTGATACACAACACACTGCCTTCATTCTAGATAGTGAAAAGACCACGCACAGTGACGGCCGACTCCCAGCTCCAGCCCTGCTCCACCGGCGGCGATGACTACAACAAGGCAGACGAGGACAGCGGCTGGCACCATGACACCATCCTCAGCCATCACGTCGACAGCAGGGGATGTGGGAAGAACGAGGAGCACCGCGACAAGAGCCTTAGTAGGAGCCGGGAGAGAGAGGGCTCCCCCGCGGGAGAGAACCCCTCCAAGAGCGCCGGCTGTAGCCACAGTGCGGGACCCAATGCACACTGCCACCGATGCCGTCCGTGGAGGAAGGCGGCCGGGGAGGCGGAGGGCGCGGGGGAAACCCTCCACCTGAGTGGTAAATATGAGTGTGAGGCCGGAGAAGTGGGGGAGAAGTATCTGTCTCTGGCCAAGAGCTCCCCTTCCCGGGAGAACCCCAGGGTGGCCGGGCCGCTGGAGCCGCTGGAGAAGCCTGTGAGTGTCGTGCTGGTGAAGAACACACCCTATGAAGGTAGGAGAACAACCGCTGGTGTCCACAGGCTCAAGGCCAGCGTTGTTCTGTTTTCACACTCTGACACGTGTCACGGTGTAGTTACCCATGTGATAAACACTGTAACAACCTGTCTTATTACATAACCTTGTTCTTGATATGTATTAAGTTAAAGTTATGGAACAGCCCTACCCTACTTTGGAACCCTTACCCACACTGTGTACTTACCCACTTTACATATATTACATTCAACGCATATATCAAAATGACGTATTGTTACATGTTATTAAGCACTACATAGCTTTTCGTATTTACTAGAGATGCAATGGTTCTCGTCAACAAAACGTTCCGTCTGGATGACACACGCGGTTCGTTGTGCAAACGCGCAAGCGGTTTTGGAGAGATTGAAGTATACGAAAGAGTGATAGTTTATATCGGTGGGACTTTATTATAATTTATTATTATTCATGATGACACCATCTAAATTTAACTCTGGCCAAGTGGAGTGAAGCCAGCAGGGACTTAACCAAGACAACATCAAGATAAACTACTTACTCTTACTCTAACTAACTCTCTCTACAGCATTTTCAACATTTTTCAACCAATACAATATTACAAATACAGTACCAAATATACTCTTTCATGTTAGGGCAGAAAGACATAAGGCATGGACAAGGAATGGAGCAATTGAATGACAATAAGACATATAAAAACAATGGTTCTGTCAAAGCTTTACCATTACACCCCTAGTATTAACCCTCTCATACCTCAACCATCACACCCCTAATATTAACCCTGTCACACCTGAACCATTAAATCCCTAGTATTAACCCTGTCACACCTGAACCATCACACCCCTAGTATTAACCCTGTCCCACCTGAACCATTACACCCCTAGTATTAACCCTGTCCCACCTGAACCATTAAATCCCTAGTATTAACCCTGTCACACCTGAACCATCACACCCCTAGTATTAACCCTGTCCCACCTGAACCATTAAATCCCTGGTATTAACCCTGTCACACCTGAACCATCACACCCCTAGTATTAACCCTGTCCCACCTGAACCATTACACCCCTAGTATTAACCCTGTTAAACCACTACCATTGCACCCCTGGTATTAACCCTGTCACACCTGAACCATCACACCCCTGGTATTAACCCTGTCCCACCTGAACCATTACACCCCTAGTATTAACCCTGTCACACCTGAACCATCACACCCCTAGTATTAACCCTGTCACACCTGAACCATCACACCCCTAGTATTAACCCTGTCCCACCTGAACCATTACACCCCTAGTATTAACCCTGTTAAACCACTACCATTGCACCCCTGGTATTAACCCTGTCACACCTGAACCATCACACCCCTAGTATTAACCACGTCACATCTGAACCATCACACCCCTAGTATTAACCCTGTCACATCTGAACCATCACACCCCTAGCACTAACCCTGTCACACCTGATTCCATTACACCCCTAGCACTAACCCTGTCACACCTGATTCCATTACACCCCTAGCATTAACCCTGTCACGCCTGATTCCATTACACCCCTAGCATTAACCCTGTCACGCCTGAACCATCACACCCCTAGTATTAACCCTGTCAAACCTCTAACATTACACCCCTAGTATTAACACTGTCACAGGACAGTAATGTCACCTGAAACAATGACAAGGGTACAAGACAAGATATACAATTTGTATATTTAGGCGTAACCTAGGATGGGTATTTACATCTTTATCGAAGACTAGAAAATCTCAGTTTATTTTCAACACCTAGCAGCAATTCTCTAAACTCAGCACCCAAGACTGAAAATGCAGCAGCTTGGCTCACAGCTTTGTATGCAAATGGGATCACAAAGATGTTTGTGGATGAAGGCTGAGGCAGTTGCTGCAAGGGGATTCTGTTGAGCCAAGCAGAAGGAAAGTGTAATGTGTTCTAAACAATTGGAGCATACTGAAAAGTAATCAACATAAACTGTATGCTAGGCCATCAGGAAAAGGTTTTTCATTCTACACATTAGGGATGCCAGCAAAGACAGAATCGAAAAAAACAGAATTTACTTTTTTCCTGTTAGTGGATTTAAATATACATGCAAACCCTTAGCAAGACCAATAATTTAGTGCATGATTTATTGTGTGATATCATGTACTATTTTAGCCTCTGCATTGGAATTAGGCTGTGACCCGATCTTTGTATCCATACGAATTCTTAACGAAGCATCGTGAGGGACTAGACTAGTGTAATACACAATAAAAATTTGATTTGAAAACATTTATAATGTCAACCATGCTTAGGTGATAGATATTGTATGTCAGCAATAGGCTTTTGAAATAGGCTTGAGTCCATTCTGTATTGTCAATTCCCATATCTCCCGTCTGAGATAACTAATGTAAATGTCATGTTATTCTCTACACACACATGTGTTTATGCTATTTACAGCATAATAAAGCTATTCTACACGGACATATTCTCATCCTAGCCCATAGTGACGTTGGGTGATGTGTGTGTCCTGCTGTGTAGAGTACGGCCTGCGTCTGGGCAGCCAGATCTTCATCAAGCAGATGACGGCTACAGGCCTCGCTGCCCAGGATGGCACCCTGCAAGAAGGAGACATCATCCTCAAGGTGCTCATACTCTCATCTCTGATACCGCACTGATATTGGTCCCAGCAATGGAATCATTCAGGTATATTTGTGCAACATATTGCATCTGAAATGGTGGTAGTATTGCCACTAATGACTAATGACATTTAAAGGGGTGTGTCATGTTTTCGACTTTTCCCTTTGATGTGGACTGTTAGATGACATATCTACCATGTTTTACATCTGCTAAACTAGAAAAATCTGAATTTACAGTCACACGCAAAGCGTTCAACCAATCAGAAACAGAGTGGGAGTGCTGACCAATCACAGCAGACTGGGCTACTCTGGAGGCGGGCCTTAAAGCGACATGAATATGATACAAAACCGCATGTTTTTGAAAGATGCTAAATTCGATTTTGCAGAAATTAACAGTGCGAGAATAATAAGGGGTATTTCTCCCTGCATTTAACCCTATTCTAGTAGTACCCCCAAATGAAATTATTAACCCTAAAAAATCCTGATATGGGATCTTTAAAAGCAGGGAGTGGATGTGGTTCAATTACCACTTCCAAATTCCCCTAGAAAATGAAACTCATTGAATCTGAAATCAGCCATCCTGGCTGGATGTGGAAGCCGCATACTGAATCCCAAACTGCTTTTGGGTGAAAACCAGAACGGTTTAATTTGAATGTGTTATGACCTAGAGACTTTATAATGCAATATCGTCACCCTCTAATGGCCTAAATCACTTTTTTTCCAAAATGATTTTCTTGCCTAAATCAGCTCCTTGTGATGCTGGCCACCTCTGGTAAATTCTCAGCATCCTCAGTTGAACAGATCATGTGATCCGCCCCCTTTAGTGTAATGGCCTATGTCAAGAGTGTGAATTAGGCCATTTTATTTAGCCTAAGTCACTAGACGGAGTGACTTAGGCAATTTTATAAGCGTTTCAAAATGGCGGCCACTTCCAAAAGAAAGAAAGTCTACCAAGCTAGTGACGTTATTGCCATGGTGCAGGACTCGTTCCATACTGGGAATTGATAAGGTTTATTATAATAAAGGCTAGAATTTGAATGTTGCATGGTTAATTAGTCTTTTTGAGTGTTGTTTTCCCTCTTTGGTAGGAGATGAACTTGACTCTTCTGACCCTCATCAGGCCCCATCCAATGAATATGAAAATGAGACCGTCGTTGAGATGGGGGAAAATGCACCATGCCAAGACTCCTTTTCAGATGGAGCAGACAATACTTTCAACTTTCACACTTCAACACAATACTTTTCACACATTGATGATGCTGAAGAAGTCGAGCAGACACGTCCACATCTTGAAGACGACTCATCTGCTGATGATATCGCCGATCCAGACTATAAACCATCCGTTGATGAGTCCTCTGCCCCTGAAAATGAAGACAGCCTTGGCAATACTGTCCAAAGGAAAATAAATAAACGCCTCCGTCCAGGAACATGGAAGCAAAATGAATCCAAGGAGAAACGTCTCAAAGGAATGCCATACAACCTCAAAGGTGGCAAAGAACGAAGTGCAAAGGCTATGGGTTCTCCCTGTAACTCGAAGTTCTGTCAACGAATCCCAACTCGAGGCTGCCAATCCATTACAGAAGAGCAGCGGCAGTGGATATTTCAGAAAGTTTGGTCAATGAACACCTGGGAAGAACGTCAGTTATAGGCAAGGCAAGATAAATCCCGCGACAAGGATTCTGCAAACAATGAGAAGTCTGTTTGGACAATGGATTTGCAAGCCGTGCTGCTGTCTCCAAGAACCCAAGCCAGCAGCATGTATTAAAAAACGAAACTACAGATCCATAATTTTACCCTCTTCAACTTGGAATCAAAGGAAGGCTACTGCTATACCATTCGCCATTTTGAAGGTGTGATCAAAGACCATACAGGAATAAAGGAGATAATAGTGTGGAGTGATGGCTGTGGTTATCAGAACAGAAATGCAACTGTGGCAAATGCATACTCTGAGCTTGTCAGGAAACACGCGGTACTAGTAACACAGAAGTACCTTGTTGCAGGGGCACACACAAATGGAGTGTGACAGCATGCATAGTACCATTGAACGCAAAATGGTCGTGGATATCTTCATCCACAGAGACTATGTAATCATACTCCAGACGGCAAGAATCCGACCATCACCCTACCATGTCAAGCTGCTCAAGCATGATGAATTCCTGAGTCTGAATGATTCTTACTTCTTGAGCATCAGACCAGGCAAGAAAGCTGGAGATCCGACTGTGCATGATCTGCGGGCTCTTCAGTTTAGCAGCGATGGAAAGGTGCATTTCAAGTTATCCTTTTCAGAGAACACTGCATGGGAAGCACTGGCACAGAGGATACAGGTGCCAAAAGAGCTGATGGCATGGATACGAGTGTTTCCATGTGCTCTGCCAATCAAGGAGAGAAAGTTCCAGGACCTTCAGTCCATGAAACATGTCATGCCGATCGAGTGTCATCCCTTCTTCGACAACTTGCCTCATCAATAGGAATCAGTCAAAATAACTGAGATTAAAGGTTCATTTGATATTGTTTTGCAATAAAAACCCAGCTCAGATAAGCTGGAGGGAGAAGTGAGGAGATGCACATGCCTCCTCAGCGTTCTGTTAAGATGTTAAGTTGTGCTTTATCGTGCACGTTGAAAAATCATTTCATATTATCACAGAGGAAAGTTTATCGGCCATTTGTTTGGTTTAGCTAAGAGTTAACCTATTACAATAGTGACATTTGAGTTTGCTTTACTGATTTAAAGTGCCATTCACAGCCAAACATCCCTCTGTCTCATGAGTCTATGTGTGCTCCACTAGCATATTCAAATGTTTGTGTCATACCGTTCCTGTCACGGTTAACGGGTGGCAGGCAGGCAGGTAGGACCCAAACGCAGACAGTTTGAGTAAAAGGATAATTTATTAACTCAAAAAGGCAAGGAACACGGGTGACGCGGGTAACACAGGGAACACCGGGAACACAGATAACACAAAGGACAGAACTCACCACAAACTAAATGATCCGACCAGAAACAATGGAAAGACAAGGGCTTAAATACCAAACACACACAGGGCATGCAACGAGTAACAGCTGAGACACATTAGGGGAGGGAGCAGTAATCACACAGGAGGGAAACCTGACATGGGGAGAAACAACACCGATACAAAAGTAAAACAGGTAACACACCAAAACAAGACAAGGAAACCGACAGATCATAACAGTTCCTCATGGTATTTAGTTAGGGTTAGGGTTAGGGTTAGGGTTACGGTAAAATGCAAAGGCATGTTCACAAATTGGCCTAAGTCATTTTATCCTCTCATGTTACACAATTGACTGACATCATTATTTGTATATCAATACCTATATATGTCATCTATTGTCATAACCTTTTTGTTTAAAGTGATTCATAAATATCATATACTCTATATATGGTTCAGTTTTTTCTGTTTTCTGAACAACTTGAAAATATGACTTAGGCCATTATTTTAAGAGGGTGACGATATGATAGAGGGGACATTTTGTTGCTCGAACAATCTCTAACTTGGATCAGTCAAACCTTTTAGATTTCAATTAATACAAAATATATTGCTTTGGAAGCTTTGTATGGATCCTGAAAGTGAAGTATTTTCTGACTTTCTAGACACACAGAATTTCCCCATATGAAAGAGGAAATCTTGTTGAGTACCCAGGTGTAAATGAAGACCTGTCAAGGTTTACACATTGAGATAGAATTTTTTTTGGAGATTATCTTCTACTGAGGGTCTCGACTCAATCTGTATATCCTCTCCCTAATTATCGAAGTTTGTACAGATGTAAGCGCAGTCCCTGGGGGCTACGTGTGACCCTCCGTGGTACTGACTCCATGGCTGCATATTGCATTGATCTTCCTCATCGATGTGAACACCTCCCCTGTGGTTTACCTAGCCTACCTAAACCTGGCCAATCAGCACCTGGCCAATCAGGGGGGGGGGCAGCTGACAGCCCCCCCCCCCCCAGTCTTCCAACCATGCTTCTTTCTTAGGGGGCGGGAGTTCGAGTATGTATTGTGGGTGTAAGCTTGTGGGATTTGGGTGTGTCGTATATATCAGGCATGGCATCCTCCACAGGTTGTCAATAGTGGAGTCGATGACTACACTCACGTTTGGTAGATGGATGTTGACACACAGTTTGCTAATCAAGATCAATCAGTTTGTAAGCTAACATAAAGAAGATGGTTGGTGCCAGTATTGGCTCTGGCTTCAGGAGGCAAATGGGACCAACCTCAGGAGATAAATAAACCTTCCTACATATTTTGAGGGCATCTCGTATGGTACGTTTTATGTCTGCAGATCAACGGGACGGTCACAGAGAACCTGTCCCTGAACGAGGCGGGGCGGCTTATAGAGAAGTCCAGGGGGAAGCTGCAGCTCTCTGTCCAGCGGGACCAGCGGCAGCTGCTGGTCCGCATCCCCCTACTGGTGGACTCAGACTCAGACCATGAGGGTGAGTTGGTCCACATCCCCCTACTGGTGGACTCGGACTCAGACCATGAGGGTGAGTTGGTCCACATCCCCCTACTGGTGGACTCAGACTCAGACCATGAGGGTGAGTTGGTCCACATCCCCCTACTGGTGGACTCAGACTCAGACCATGAGGGTGAGTTGGTCCACATCCCCCCACTGGTTGACTCAAACTCAGACCATGAGGGTGAGTTGGTCCACATCCCCCTACTGTTTGACTCAAACTCAGACCATGAGGGTGAGTTGGTCCACATCCCCCTACTGTTTGACTCAAACTCAGACCATGAGGGTGAGTTGGTCCACATCCCCCTACTGGTGGACTCAGACTCAGACCATGAGGGTGAGTTGGTCCACATCCCCCTACTGGTGGACTCAGACTCAGACCATGAGGGTGAGTTGGTCCACATCCCCTACTGGTGGACTCAGACTCAGACCATGAGGGTGAGTTGGTCCACATCCCCCCACTGGTTGACTCAAACTCAGATCATGAGGGTGAGTTGGTCCACATACCCCTACTGTTTGACTCAAACTCAGACCATGAGGGTGAGTTGGTCCACATCCCCCTGGTGGTTGACTCAAACTCAGATAACGAGGTTGAGTGGCTGTGCAGGACTCCGCTACCCACGCAGCACAAACTACACAGTGGTATCGGAAGTACTATATTACTGTTGTTACTGTTATGTCATAGTTTTGTGGTTTGTTTATCCTTTGTTAATATTGTTATGGCACTTTGTAGACTACAGCATGTGTTTGGGTGTGACTAGATAGGTCTCACAATCAATTCAGAACCCAAGAAAACATGGTTTTTTACATTTGTTAATGTATGGAGAAGAGCAAGACAACTGCAGTGTGTAGGAATTTTCTTGTCTGTGTTTCGAAATGTATGTATATTGTCTTTCATTATCGCATCACTATCTTCATCAGTAAACACCTCCCCTCCTATATAGAACAGTTAGAACAGTATAGTGCTTGCACGCTGTTTAAAAATCAGATCTAGTTCATAAGAATGAATGTAATGCCCGTTGAGCCTTCATGGTCTAACTTCTAACAAGACGAAATCTATATTTAAATCACTGTACTACAATGTCCACGCAGAGGTGTGCAGAGTTCGGGAGGTCAGCCGTTTGGTTGCAAGACGATATAGCACCTTGCTATTTACTGAATTGTCATTCATCCATATGTGTCTGTTTAACCGCCAGATGTTTCCGAGATGGAGTCGTACCAGGACTACTCTTCCATAGACGACAGGAGGTCCCACCACTCGGATCAGTCTTCTCATTCATCCAATGACCGATACAACTCCAGGTACCGGGGGCGGGCGGGAGACCAGCGTAGGATCAGGGTCCAACAAGTTTAACCTCACCAGCCTCTCGCAGATCGGTTGGACTATACAGGGGAGAATAAATCTGGTTATATTAAACTCTGGCAGGTAAAAATAACACATTGTAAAAGTTAATGTTGGACCCTGCTTGTGATGATTGTCCTTATGAGTAGTTTGGTCTAGTAGTGGAGTCTAGTCCACCACTAAGTGAGGCAGGGGCCCTTACCCAATGATAATCCACAGCTGAGGAGGAAGATAAGCAGTATGTGTAGGACATAGGTCCATAGTCTTAGTCCTGAGGTCCCGGGGATTAAGCAAAGGATATCAGAGACACCTGAATTATTTGCCACCTTTCAGCAAAGAGACCCTGACCAGGTCCAGTCTTTCAGGGATGTTAAAGTCCTCAAGCTTAAGTCCAGAAGGGGATGGTATATATGATGCAATAATAATATTGAAGGAGAGCAAATTCATCAACTCCTTTTATCAATCAACATTGAACATACAAATACTTTGCCTCACTTTGTCTTTTCTCAGGTTATCCTGGCATGGCGTTCAGGTGGCTGATTGAGATTAATAACCCCAA
This sequence comes from Gadus chalcogrammus, assembly GCF_026213295.1. Classification (NCBI taxonomy): domain Eukaryota; kingdom Metazoa; phylum Chordata; class Actinopteri; order Gadiformes; family Gadidae; genus Gadus; species Gadus chalcogrammus. Next base: position 25,650,913 of record NC_079417.1, on the reverse strand, counting down.
AGTCATTATTGCAGCACAAAAAAAGTACTTTGTTGTATACGGGGAATGGGTTAACCTAGCGATTGTTAATGCTTGGCACTTGTTTCATCCTTACTGTACCAACAGTGATATATATATATTGGGGGGGGGGGGGGGGGTTGAAGGTCTATTGGCTCTCAGCCAAAGAACGGGGCTGTTTGAGTCTCCAAAACGTAATGTCTTTAACATTGTCTCATTTCTGTGTGACAGGGAAAATCTCATCCCGGTTACCAAGGCGACAGGGCGGCGTATTAAAAAACCTGAGGATCTCCGGCTGTCGTCAAAGCACAAAGTAGACGTGCGGCCCGCTGAGGAAGCTGGAGGTATTCAACCACCTCCTCACTGTACACACCAAGGCCTTTCAAATGCAAGGTTGCAGTATAAGAGACAGTGGGAGATCATTGAAAGGACAAATGTTAGTCGACTTGCATTTGGCTGTGGGTACTCCAACACAGAATGTTTGTCTTGCAGCTACTGTCAAAATAACTCCTCAAATTCTTCTCCGACCCAGCCCAGAAGAGGAGGAAATTTATGGGTAGGCCCCTAATTGTGCTATGGTCTTTATAAGATATTCTCTCTATCTCTGCAGTGTCCGAATTACTACTTGGCTTTAGGGGGGGTCTCTAAAATGAAGAAAAAATTCAACCCCTGAGAATTTCCTCGTAAAAGCACAATTTAAACACTCTTACAAAATTTTCTTTCAGGGGTACGTAGGTTTCTGTCGGGGGAGCTCAGCCCCCCCAGCTCCCCCATAATTCGAACACTGTATCTCTGTATGATGCTCTGTATGATACTCTGAATGACCCTCTCTGTATGACCCTCTCTGTATGAGGCTCTCTGTATGACGCTCTCTGTATGACGCTCTCTGTACGACCCTCTCTGTATGATCCTCTCTGTCTGACGCTCTGTATGAACCTCTCTCTATGACGCTCTCTCAATGACCCTCTCTGTAAGACCCTCTCTGTATGACGCTCTGTATGACTCTCTCTCTATGACGCTCTCTGTAAGACCCTCTCTGTATGACGCTCTCTTTGTGACAATCTCTGTATGACACTTTCTGTATGACACTCTCCCTATGACCCTCTTTGTATGACGCTCTCTCTATGACGCTCTCTCTATGACGCTCTCTCTATGACGCTCTCTCTATGACGCTCTCTGTATAACCCTCTCTCTATGATGCTCTCCCTATGACACTCTATGACGCTCCCTCTATGACGCTCCCTTTATGACCCTCTCTCTACGACGCTCTCTGTATGACCCTCTCTATATGACCCTCTCTTTATGACCCTCTCTCTAAGACGCTCCCTCTATGACCCTCTCTGTATGACCCTCTCTCTATGACGCTCTCTGTATGACCCTCTCTCTATGACGCTCTCTGTATGACCCTCTCTCTATGACGCTCTCTGTATGACCCTCTCTCTATGACGCTCTCTGTATGACCCTCTCTCTATGACGCTCTCTGTATGACCCTCTCTCTATGACACTCTCTTTATGACCCTCTCTCTATGACCCTCTCTGTATGACGATATCTTGAAGCATTGCTTTAGCAGATATGCAGCATAAGTCAGACCAAATGCAAAAATGATAACCAGCACTATCTGAAAATTAATATATATAATGCATACATTTCATATATTTTATACTTCATTCCTGTGTACAAAAACTAGATGTTCCGACCTATTGGCATGCCTAGGGTTTTGGGCTAGCATGTCATGCCCAAAACCCATCAGATCATTTGAATTTTTAATTTACATCAATTTAATTCATAGAGATCGGCTAGAAGGCAACATGGGTATCCTCAAACAGCAAACATTACAAACATTTATTATTACAAATATTCAGTTTATTTATTTTGATATATATATATATATGTGTGTATACGCTCATTATACAACAGTTAGGAACCAATCAGATCGCTGGATTTAGGCCCCCCGTTGTATAAATATTAGAGCTGTCAGTTAAACGCGTTATTAACGGCGTTAACGCAAACCAATTTTAACAGCGTTAAAAAAATTATCGCGCGATTAACGCAATTATTTTATTTAAAAAAAATGAAAAAAGATTATTATTTTTATTTTTTTTGCTCAAAACAAAGAAGCAGTAGCCTGACTGCTATGCTCAAATGACATTTGTTCAAAGCAGTCGTTTAATTGCAGTATAGGCTCTTTTTTTGTATCGTCCTGTTTTGATCAGTATATGCCAATGTTGTTATCAATAAAAAAAAAATTGCACAAGGCAAGCCGATGCACTTCACCATGTTGATAAGAGAATTAAAATGAGAAGAATTATGGAACAAAAAAATCAAGGGATATTTAGCATAGAAAAATAATTTGCGATTAATCGTGAGTTAACTATGACATTAATGCGATTAATCACGATTAAATATTTGAATCGCTTGACAGCTCTAATAAATATATATATATATGTGTGTGTGTGTGTGTTTATATTCCTTTTTTTATGAAAAATGGTAATTAGGGGATGTCATTTCTCCCTGTTCTTATTGTTCTGTGAAACGTTTTCTTTACATGTATATAGTCTCAGAAGAACACAGCGCCTCAGGCCTCTGTCCTCACTGTCTAACGGAGCGCTGTTCCTACAGGCCTAACACAGTGATGGCGTGCTTCCAGAAGGGGGACAGCCTGGGCCTCCGACTGGCAGGGGGCAACGCTGTGGGCATCTTCATTGCAGGTGTTCAGGAGGGCAGTCCTGCTGAGGAGAAAGGCCTGCGTCCCGGGGACCAGATCGTAAAGGTAAGCAAGCATACACACTAAATATATCTGCCTGCACACATCACTGTTTCGGAGGGAACCGCTCAAGGGATTGCATGATTTGTTAAAGAGGTAGGTCAGGTGTGATTGGCTGTGCAGGACTGCCACATAGCAGCAACAATACAAGATAAACTAAATAAGATTACAAAAAATACAATTATGTAAAAATAAGTACATTTAGTTGAATGTGACATGTTCAATTAAATGTACTATACTGTCTGGATAGCCTCCAGGATCTTTACTTGTCATACAAAAAAAAGTACATCCCAACATCCCAGCACATTGACACCTGCCCTTTTACACCATCTAAACTCCCAAAACAATTCAATGTATTGGGTCATTAGTGAACAAAGAGATCATAAAAAAGGATAAGTTTAATATTGTTGAGTTTAAAACTGACTAGTTGTGCTAAGTAACTGTTACCATGTTGTTTTCAAGGTGAACAATGTTGATTTCCGAAACATCTTCAGAGAAGAGGCAGTTCTGTTTTTGTTGAAGATCCCCAAAGGGCAGGACATCACCATCCTGGCACAAAGGAGACATGATGGTGAGACATTCCTTCTTAGTGATGGTACATACATATATTGTACAACAATGCTTTGAGTTTCTCAGGAAAACCCTTTGCTTTGTGCACAGATATAAGCCTGATCCTGAACATAATATTTAGCTTTTGCAGCTATACAATAATATATATGTGATTATAAAACAGTTTGGCGATCAATGTTTGCATCTTTGTGCATTCACTTTTTGGTGTAGTCTTCAACATTGTGCTGGTATCGGGGCGCAGCGATTCCTTCTTCATCCGTACTCACTTTGAGTACGAGCGGGAGGGCCCTCAGAGCCTGGCCTTTGGCAGCGGGGAGATCCTGAAGGTGGTCGACACGCTCTACGACGGTAAGCTGGGGAACTGGCTGGCGATACGTATCGGCAAGGAGAAGCAGCTTCTGGAGAAGGGCGTCATTCCCAACAAAATCAGGTGATCATTGCACGGTTTTGATTATTATGCTATAGTCGTGATAAGCCTCAAATTCTGTTAGCGGGTGATTAGAAAGTCCACCAAATCCCAATTAAATGTTGACCTTTAATTTTACAGGAAACGTGTTTTCTACTTATATTATTTGATTCCGTAAAAAGAATTCCCCGATTTTGCACTTTCTGGGACTATGTAGACGGCCTTATCTTGACTCTGCTAATTCTGCGTTGTGTTAGTCATATAATGAGTCGGGAGACAACTGATGCCTTGCCAGTTGAGGGGGTCTTTAATCTCTGTGTGAAACACATTAAGAACAGCGACAAGATGCCCGTTTCCACATGCACTCCTCTCTCCAGCATGGCAAATCACAGACTGAAGAGGATAGTGCGAAATAAACATGAAGTGACCTCGCGGGTCACTATGGGGTCACATAACCTAACCTAATAAAAAAATAGCTCTCAAAACAAATACATGGATATATATCAAGACGTGCATAAAAGAAAAATAATAAATGAAAGGCATGAAAGGATTCCTGATGAATTATAACTTCCACCGGTTACAACTGCACTGATTTGTTTAGTCGGTCCTGAAACGTTGAATGGTTTGTGTGATATGTTGTTCTCTCTTCGTTGAAGGGCAGAGCAGATGGCAACCGTCCTGAGCCCTCCCAGAGACATCGCTGGGGCCGACGGCGCAGAGTTCTGGCGCTTACGGGGCCAGCAGGACGGTAGGAAGAATGACCTACTGAGGAGGAGCCAGGTGGAACAGAGTACCCTAAACACCCCGTACCCCACCTATGAGAAGGTGGTTCTCCGAGAAGGTGGGTGAATGATGACAACGTATCAGACCGTAGTCTTTCAGAGTGTAAGTGAAGAAGTAGAAATCTGTGCGATAACATTACAAATGAAACGTGGATATCTTAACGCTTTTTGGATTGTGTTTCAGTGAATACTCTTGTTCTGTGCGTTTCCTCAGCTGGTTTCAGGCGTCCTGTGGTGATATTCGGACCCGTTGCTGACGCAGCTACCGAGAGGCTGGCCAAGGAAATGCCTGATCAGTTTGTTATTGCCAGTATGTTTCTTTTATTGTGTGCCTGCCAACATGAACTTCATTATCAAGAATAAAGAAAGAAAATAAAAATAATTAAGCTCAAATAATAAGTAATAATAATAATAATAAGACATATTTTACTCCTGCTACTGTTCTACTGTTCATAGAAGCAAGTGCAAAGCACTAACATTCGCTAGGTTAACCCATTCCCCGTATACAACAAAGATAGCTAGGATAAGATGCTACCGAACAATGTAATTTTTCTATGTGTAGGAGATGTTGTATTTCTGTTGCTTCTTTGTCCAAAACCCTAGAAACAGAGCCTAAAGATGCGGGTCCCGTCAGGTCCTCAGGGGTGGTGCGACTCAACACCATCCGGCAGATCATCGAACAGGTGACCTACACCCTTAAACACGGACAGGTGCACTACACCCTTAAACACAGACAGGTGCACTACACCCTTAAACACAGACAGGTGCACTACACCCTTAAACACAGACAGGTGACCTGCACCCTTAAACACAGACAGGTGCACTACACCCTTAAACAGACTGCTGAAGCTTGCAATGTGTTTATTTTAAGGAATTGCCCATCGGTGCTATAACGTTTGTATTACCGTGAATGCAAACCCTATAGCCTCTACTGTAACATGTTGCCTCTCTTTCAATCACCACTTTAAGAACAAGCACGCACTGTTAGATGTGACCCCGAAGGCGGTAAACACCCTGAACTACACCCAGTGGTACCCCATCGTCATCTTCCTCAACCCCGACAGCAAGCAGGGCGTCAAGCTGATGAGGCAGAGGGTGATGCCCCACTCCAGCCGCAGCGCCCGCAAGCTGTACTTGCAGGCACTCAAACTGAGGAAAACCTGCTCCAACCTGTTCACTGGTGGGTGTTACAGCCGACAAACACACTGAAGACCACTGATTCACTGGTGTTACAGCCGACACATACACTGGACATCACTGATTCCCTGTTGTTACATTCTACACACTCACTGGACATCACTGATTCACTCGTGGGTGTTACAGCCTCCACACTCACTGGACATCACTTTTTCACTGGTGGGAGTTACAGCCTCCACACACACTGGACATCACTGATTCACTGGTGGGTGTTACAGCCTCCACACACACACTGAACATCACTGATTGACTGCTTAATGTGTGAGCCTAAACACATGGTGTGCGGCACACATATATGTTTGAGGGCAGGGGCTTTGGACAAATTCTTGACTAATGATATGATACTAATATCAAATGGGCCCAACATGGAGTCTGACGATGCAGGGATGGAAATGGGACAGGGCTACAATATCAACACTAGATTGCTCCATAGACAGTAACAAAATAATTCATATAAAAAAGTTTTGAAGCCTAAAGATCACTACCCAGTTCATTAACAGGCACAGGCTTTTAGTCAATGGGAGGAGTACCTTAGTAGAAGGAGAGCATTTTGCTGTGCATCTCTTCACTTCTTCCACACTGTAGACTGGTGATCATATCAGGAACATCTTGAAGTTCTGGAGATAAATGTGCAACAAGTAGGCATGGCTGCTCATGGTGCATGATTCTTCATCAAGTGCCATGGGTGTGAACTACTGAAGCACAGCTTACACCATGAAGCTTCAGTTCAACCTCAAACATGGTCTATGGTCAGTGACTACTGACAGACTGAACGGCTCATGGAGGTCAACTGGTTATGCAGTCAGATGCAAAACAAAGGATCTGTAGAAGGACATTAGGACACATATTTCAGGAAGTCAAACACGTGTATTTTAGCTATTGTTTCCTGTTTCTTGTGTTGAATTTGAATGGCAAAGCATAATGTCTATGACGGTCTGGCCTCTCCATTCAGGAACCATCCATCTGAACTCAACCAATGATGCCTGGTACAGCACCCTGAAGGACGCCATCAGACAGCAGCAGATGCAGGGTGTCTGGGTGTCCGAAGGGAAGGTACATTCAGGGTTTAATTGCATATCATATTGATTAATATTATAATATATATGGATTCATTAAACACAGTTGACTGGCTCATGAATCGATTCATTTATTATGTTTTTTACTTTGTATCCTCAAGGATCCAGAAATATCTGAAATATAGCGAATATTACATATATTACATTACAACAATTTATTTGTTTTAAATGTGTGATATTGTTCATGCCATAGCCTTTAACTACTGAATACTTTAAACTGATGATGCCGGATGGCTTTGCCTGAAGGCAAACAGAGACACAGAGCACTAGATATACTCAAACTATCTTTAGTTTGCAGCGTCAGATCGCTGTAATCCAGAGCATGATTATCTTTTGAATCTTGAATATCTTTCTAACTTTACCAAGGTAAAAAAAAAATCGACTTTTAAACTGCATAAGCTACTATTGACAATGTGTGATTTTTTAATAATTCACCACAGCCGCGGCATGCTGCAATGCTATTTGACTTGAAGTTCTTCAGGACTTAATTTGCTGGCAGTCATTATTCTTAAACACATAATTATTATTGGACAATCTCACAACCCGGGCCAGCCACTAACATTGCCGAAATATTTTTGACTATTTAATGTATCCTGCTACCAACCCAAAATACATCTAAAATATATAAATATCAACATGTGGATAAATATTATATTAACACAAAACAAATCTAATAACTACAAAAAAGATATCTTGACGATAACACGTTTGCAGGTTTGCACACCTTAAACAATTTTTTGTTCCAATCTACTTTATGTAATCACTTTCCTTTTATTGGTATCTTTATGACCCCGCTAACGACGTCCTGATATAGATTATATTTGTGAGTCGTGCTATATATTTTAGCTTAATCTTCTTTTCTGCTCTCCTCTGTGCTTCTGCTGAATCAACTCTGTCTATCTGTCTGTGCGTCCATTATGTCAACCCAAGATCCATCATGTGTCTTCTTTTAGTTGGAGCGGATAGAGACTGAACTGGACTGCCCCGATGCAGAGCTTGTGTCCTACCTGTCCGGCATGACCGCAGACTACCTGAGTGTTGATGGCCAGCAAGTGGCCGACATCAGCGCTGACCGGGGGTCCTGTGTCCCCAGCCAGCCTGATGCAGATCTGTTGAGCCACCAGCCACCACTCACCTACATCTCACCCATTAGCCACGTGCTAGCCAAGGAGGTCAGTCAGCAACATATAAAAAACAGAAAAATTGCATACAGAGCAGGTTACCCTAGCTTTTTTTTTTGTCATGTGCATCCATTGATAAAATGACATAGACATTTATTTTTTCATCACAATTAGCTGAAAGGCCTTTTAAAAGATAACCAGTCTACACCAGAGGCTCCGTCCAAAAAGTGATTTGTGGGGGGAATTTTGTCCTCATTTATACGGGTTAAGTTCTGGATAAAACAAAGAAGATGCCATTGCAGTGTTGAATAGTAAACACAAAACAAAACGCACTAGGTCAGACTAGTCCGCTGTAATGAAAGCGCCCTGGAGCATTCTGGCACACGATCTGTCTGACCATAGATTTATGATGGAAACGTGGAAAGGATAGAAGCGAATGTGTTTTAAAACACATTCAATGCCATGTTGGATGTACTTGAGACTTTCTTTAGGATAAGGTGAAATGGCAGCTGACTATAATTATTACAAATAGAATTGTAATGATTCATGTTGATTTATAATTTATAATTGCAACGCAAATATGGGAATTTGTATGCTACTCAAATGAGTATGACAGCTCATGTCATACATTGGGTTCACTGTAAGATTATTAAAAGAAATCTATAAAGTAGTAAATGAATGCAAATTTTTTGCCAAAAGCACAGTTGATTGCTGTAACGTGATCACTTTGGGTATAACAATTTTCTGACTTCTATCATGACCCTTCTCAGATCTGTACTGAGCTTTTCTGACTTTTCCTCTTATGGTGTTAAACAGCAGTTGTTGTATGCATAGTTTCTGCCACGATTGTGTATATATATATTCAGGAGACCTGCAACTATTCTGAAGGAGCTGAAATATGAATCGATGTAAGTAAATACTTTTGCGCAGGTCTTCTACGGTTGCAGTCCAGACTTCGAAAGTTCTCCAAGTAAACTAGCCATTCTGGAAATTCCCAGCCACACACCTGTCGCACAACCAAATACCACACAGGTAAATAGATACAGAAATCACAGAGATATATACACATTTTGCTTACACATGCAATAATTTTCAGTCCCACACAGCCATGTTTCAACTGATCATGCCTCTCTAGGGTGCTTTAGATTATTTGTTACAAATGTAAATAAATATTCAACATTTGTATACATTTGACAATAAAAAAATTTCAAGGAGGTTAGGTTAATATTTGTGACATTGATAAAGAAAGCTATTATTTTGAAGTGGCAATTATCCCTAATAAATAGATCAAATAATAAAGACTGAGTATTCAAATAAGACTAACTCCCTTTCTATCCGTTTTCAGGTGAAGTTGGCTCTAGGAGAAGAGGCTGAACTTGCATTACTTCCTAGCCACCCTCATCATTGCATACTTCAAAATATCCATCCTTCCGACAGTTCCCCGTACAAGTATATCTCCAGCAACGGAAGCAGCACCCCTGACTTTCACTCCTCTGCCCCCCTGGCTCCCTTCTCCTACCTGAAGTCTTCTCCGTTCAACTCACTAGGAAAGTCAGTCGTGGGCGTAGCACCCTCGGCCGTGGCCAGACGCTCTTCCATTCAGCAGGATGTCCCAAGACACCCCTCCATCACTATTGAGAACACAGGCACCGACACGGACCTTCAGCAGCAGGAGGAGGGGAAGAATGACGAGACGCGGTGCCTCATGGAGGAGCCCGTGACGCAGACCTTCCTGGGGAAGATCCAGGCTTTTGAGAGGATGGATCTCCTCGCCCGCACCCAGAGGATACACGAGCTACAGGAGGCCCGTAAAGCCAGAGTCAGTTACATTTACATTTACGGCCATTAGCAGACGATTTATCCAAAACGACTTACAATAAGTACATTTGTCAGAAGAAGGTGAAACAATATATCGCTGTATGTCCAGTAAGGATGTGCATAGAACCAAGTGCAAAGCATTAACAATCGCTGGGTTAACCCATTTAACCCATTCCCCGTATTCAACAAAGATAGCTAGGATAAGATGCTACACAACTAAGTACTTTAACTAAGTACGACATACAATAAGTGTGTACATTAAGTGCCAGGATGTACAACATACAATAAGTAAGGGGTTGGGAGGGGGTGGCTATGCCGAGTCTAGGTGAATTCTGAACAGGTGAGTCTTAAGTCTTTTGCGAAAGCTGCATGGTGAGCGACTCTGCGGTCCTGATATCGGCAGGGAGCTGGTTCAACCACTGTGGTGCCAAAACAGTTTGTGAGGGAGGGAGCAGTAGATTTACAGTTTAGAGAATATAGAGGGTGTTAGGCGTTTAGTGGTCAGGGAAAACTGTCAAAAGGATTGATACAAATTTAGACAATTATTAAAATGGCTACACCTTCTAGTTTGGCAGAAGGAAATTGATGATCAACCACCACTTGTCGATCATAATGGTAATATCACTACAGCTATTGTGTATAGAAACTGTTAACTGTTAACTTAGGGTGGAAGTAGGCTATTTACTGTCTACATGATCAATTAGTTGTGATTGTTGTATTGATTAACAATTTCAAGCATTCGGCATGTTTCTCGAGCAAACAGATATTACATCTTAAAGGAGTTGTCATCAGGTATGCCAGGTAACTGATTTATTACTGCTAAACAAAACTGCTTATTACTTTTCCTATCTGCCACAGGAGATGGCTCAGAATCCCAAAGACATTTACTCTGTGCCTCTGAAGACCCCTAAGCTGGAGTTAAACCCACAACAGCCTATATGGTAGGCCAACTGCTGTAGGACAGCTCTTGCAAAAATTGACCAGTGAGTGATTAAATGTTTTGTTTTGCTTTTCCGTTATGTCACTCCAGTCCACCTGGTATCCTTCCGCATGGCAGGAGATACTCTGAGGGAAGGACTCTAGATTAGTTCCCGGTGTGGGATGGTTCGAGGTACGACCGGCAACGCTGCCTTTCAGTGATGTAAGAGTAGTGCATGACGGCCCTGAGAAAGACATCCTGCTCCTCCCTGACAGAGGGGTGAACAGAGTCTGTTACAGGGAGTCTGTGTGCACTGAGGGCCTCACTATGACACTAGAGGGGGTGAACAGAGTCTGTTACAGGGAGTCCGAGTGCACTGAGGGCCTCAATATGACACTAGAGGGGTGAGGGGTGAACAGAGTCTGTTACAGGGAGTCGGTGTGCACTGAGGGCCTCACTATGACACTAGAGGGGGTGAACAGAGTCCGTCACAGGGAGGGAGTCGGTGTGCACTGAGGGCATCACTATGACACTAGAGGGCTGCCCCTGTTTGACCAGTCAACAGATCTATATATATAGATATCTATATATCTATATATAGAGATATCAATATAGCTGAATAGGCATGGTAGGTTGATTTCTTTTACACAAGGTGTAAACAAGGTGTAAAGTGCTTTATAAAGGAAGAAATCCCCAAAAAATGACAATAATTAAAATATATATTAAGAATAATTGCAGCACAGATGGACACATTTTATTTAAAGCTGTAGCCAGAAAGTGTTGAGCCTTGATATAAAAGAATAAAGTGTTGAGGTAACCGTAGACCTCAGATAATCAGTTAGTTTGTTCCAGATCTATGGTGCATAGAAGCTCATTCAACATGCTTTGTTGAAACCATGGGAACAGTGAGCAGGCCAGTCCTAGATGAACTGAATGGTCCAGTTGGCTCATAACACACAAGCAAATCAGAGATGTACTTTGGTCCTTCACAGTTTAGTGCTTCCGAAACTATTAGGGATATTTTGACCTTAGTTCCCTGGCAACGAGGAGGCCAGTGCAGTGATCTTACTGTGATCAGATTTCTCAGTCTTTGTAAAAACTATAGCAGCAGCATTCTGGATGAGTTGGAGTTGTCTTGTTTGGAAAGAAAACTGAACATATAATAAAGCTATTCTTAATGTTGTCTCGATAATGGCGGCTTCCGAACTACCCCTAAATGGGATGGTTCGGAAACCCTTCCATCGGAGGATACCATGTAGACTGCAGTGATTCAGTTGGTCAAATATCTGTCTGTACACTAGTGACCATGGTTGCTCACGTTTGCAGCCTTAGTTTTTAAAAGTTGCAGAGTGGGGTGTTTCAGTTTTCTGTGTATTCCCCCAGGTCCCCCTCTGAGCCTGAGCGACTGTCATCCTCACCCCTGAAGTTGTCTCATCCGGAGATCCATCACTTTCCCCAAATGGACATGGAAGACCAAGACAATTTTTGGCTGACTAAATCTGTCAAGCAAAATTATAATGCTGTAAATTCTCCCCATCATTTTCATTTCACGGAACTTTAGTGTTAGCATCAACCGAGCCACAGAGATACATGTAACCATTACATTTTAGAGAAACATCCTTATTAGTATATTACTATATAAATATTATACAAAACACAACAATTTTAAAGGTCCCATGGCATGCTACTTTAATATAGATATTAGTGGGCCCCTTTTGAAGACTTTCCCAAAATTCAGCCGTGGTGCAGAATTACAGCCACTTACAGCTAGTCGCACATTGAGCTTTCCCCAAACGCGCCGTTTCGGTGTCAGTAGCTTTAATGCAAATGATGTGGAGAGAGGCGGGGGAGGAGGGTGGGAGTGGTGGGAGTGTGGCCCTGAGCAACTTGCGGCCACGGTACCATGCGCTCTGTTTACAATGGATGTATCGCAATGGCGAGGCGCACACAGCCTTTGGTCGTGTTCTGTAAATATTCTAGAACACTCCGGGTGCTCCGGCGGCAGTCCTTGAGCTCTATATCTAAGTAATATCATATTATTCGTAGATATCTATATCATATAATAAATATTATCAAGGCCAAAAGCTCTGTGCGTCTCCAGACGATGTTATGAATCACAAACGACTGCGTCGGGTTCTCCGACGTCTCTGGTTCTTCCACTTCCACATCAATCTGAAGTAGACTGAACCGCGTGCTGCTGGCTGCCGGGCGGTGGTGCTTTGTGGTGCTGGTGCCTTGCGGCAGCGGGCGGCAGGCAGTGGGGATCAACGATGACTGAGTAACTCGAACTACAGTCTCATTGTGGAAATACCAGAGACGTCAAAGAACCGACGTGTTATGGGGGAAAATTCCAAAACGGCGTGTCTGAGCTTTGTTTTCCCAAAGGCGGAGCAGAATGCCTGGTGCTGGTTTTACGACCAACGAAATTTCTAGCTACTGGGGGTGCAAAGGCAGGCTAGGGGAACTCATATTAATGTTAGAAAACCTCAGAAAGTGTAATTTTAATGCCATGGGATCTTTAATGTACAGGATACCATAAAAGAAATAGGTATTATCACTAAATATTACTACCAAACTTATCAAGTTTGTGCTGTACATTTTTTAAACGCATATTTATTTTCAGTTTTCCAGCGCTTCATGTTTCTATGATATTTGTGATATTGTAAATGGTGAAATATGATATTTTAATTGTTTAAGGAAAACAATTTCATCTGAAACATGAGCTTGCTGCAGGTTTTATTTTCCCCTTTCCTATTATTCATATACTCTTGGTCTATATATCGCTGTCCAATGAAGGCCTCTGGGGAGAATTACAATATGAAAATTGATCGCAGAATACACCCCAGCATTTTGATGCTGAACAAAATATTTTCATCGCAGAAATATTAATCTAGTGCACTATCTAACCTATCTAATCTCATCTATGCCCAATATATTCTCAATTCATGTAACTTAATTTACCTTTCCTTATCCTATTGTAAGGTTAAAATTTATAATGAATAATAAAACATATTGAAAAATCTTGAAAATTCTATTTCCCATTAAAGTCATGATCAGATATGATGGAATGAAATTGTTTAGTCATCTGCCTCTCAGAATAGCGTCAGTGTGTGTGTGTGTGTGTGTGTGTGTGTGTGTGTGTGTGTGTGTGTGTGTGTGTGTGTGTGTGTGTGTGTGTGTGTGTGTGTGTGTGTGTGTGTGTGTGTGTGTGTGTGTGTGTGTGTATGTGTGTTGTGGTCAGGGGAATGCCCCTTTTTAGCTTGAGCCCCTGCCACACAAATTGTATCTGCACCGCACTGTAGAGATATTTATCAAATTAATAAAAGGGATTCATCAAAAGAGATAAATCAGTTTATTCGTTTTGCCTGGAGTTTCTCTTTAGCAGGCATGTATTTAACTTTTGAAGGAAATATAACAGGAAGTGTCTGCCTGTGTAGTTTTAAACAAAGAGTGTAAATTACATATTTTCTCAGTTTAAACACATTTCAACTATACCTCTTTCGCTCGGGAGCTTCAGATGTCCGAAGCCACAGATCTATGCCTCAGCCGAGCCCCCTAACTCTGTCCACAACCCCCTTCCTCTCGGACCCCTAACTCTTTCCACAACCCCCTTCCTCTCGGACCCCTAACTCTTTCCACAACCCCCTTCCTCTCGGACCCCTAACTCTGTCCACAACCCCCTTCCTCTCGGACCCCTAACTCTGTCCACCACCCCCTTCCTCTCGGACCCCTAACTCTGTCCACAATCCCCCTGCTCTCTGACCTGACCTTGCTGGCCAGGGGGACCTTCAGGTCTTGTAACGCCTCCTTTGTGCAGGCCATCTTTTTCCAGCTAGATTCCCTGACAGACAAACTGTGTTTGAATTACAACCTTTATTCTATCGTCATTTTTTTTCTGCATTTTGTAGTAGTAGTATTTTAAAGATTGAAGAGTCCCTATATATCATTTTACGCTCAATATGATTCCTGGTTATGGTATTGATGAACTGTATTAAAGTGTATCAATCATTGCAGCTCTGACTGGACTCCTAACATCCCAGATGGTACTATGTAATAAACCATCTGGCGCAAATACAAAATGTGCTATTTGATTTCTGAAGTGCCTAACTAGCCATTCCAATCCCCCTACATATGAAGGGGAATTCCACCTGTAACAGTGTCCCGGTTATGTTTACATTACATTGCAAAATGGGTTTTTTGGTCTTTTTTGAGCGGCAGCCATGATAAAACCTGTTAGAATTTTCTTAATGCTAAGGAAAGGTGATTGCTTTCTTACTTGTCTCCTTTAGCGTAGGTTACAACAGACCATCCTTTATGAAAAGAAAGGAGATAATGCCATCCCACAATTCCTTGCGGAAAGAGCAAGGAAGACCAATATAGTAAATATAACCGCAAGCGGTGATTAACGGGGTCCGAATTAAAAAGTCAAGAACAAACTAATGGAAGATATATAAACATAACATATAATTGTCATATTTAAGGAAAGATGTTCCACTTATAAACCTGAACTGCAGCCTCATTCATATGGTCAAAATGTCTATTGATAACCACACAACATCCAGAAAACTCAAAGCACACATTTCTCAAGTGAATTAAGGGCTTTCTTCAAAGCATATACCTGAAAAATCTTTGAAATTCTGGGGAAATTAAACATTTGTAGACAAGAACACTAACGGAAGAAATATAAATATGATAGAGTTAATTATGAAGCAAAAATGGTTAATGAAGAAGAACGAAGAAGTTCCCCTTTAAGATTCTTGGAAACTAATGAGCCGGAATGTTGATTGCCTGATGAATTTCAGGTGCTGTTCAATGTTGTGTTTCTTAATTGAGTGTCGCCTTGTTCATAAAGCTCTAATCAGGATTCGAACTCAAAAGACTCAAAGTGCTTCACATATAAACATTGTCATACAATAAAATAAAATAATAGATAAGTAAAGGAAAACATATGCAAAGAAATGGGTAAAATAGAAAGTTAAAAAGGCATTTTAGTATTAAAATAGAAAATAAAGGCAAAGTTAAAAAAGCTTTTTAGAAAGTGCAATGTATTTAAGATTTAGCAGAAAGCTAAAGCAAACATAAAAGTCTTCAGTCTTGTTTTAAAGGTGCTCAGAGTTGGGGCAAGTCTTAAATCCTCTGGGAGTTTATTCCAGTATTTTTTGCATAGTAACTAAATCCTGCTTTCCCATGTTGCGTGTTTACTCTGGGGATGATTAACAGATTGGTCTCAGAGGATCTTAGTGGTCTAGAAGGCTTATGTAGTGGAAGCATATCAGTTAAATATTTTGGGCCTAGAAAATGTAACAGAGAAACAGAGTGCAGAGAAATGTAACATAAGGGTAATTTAATTAATATGATGAAAGAATTTTGAGTCCAGGTCAATCTAGTAAGGAGAAATAAGTCTAGTTCATAATTATTTTAAATAGCGCCAACTTTGGGTGCAGTACCACAATTTGGGTTTATGGGTAGTGGGGGGTATTGGTATCCACCTACTAGGGCTGTCACTTTTTCCAAAAATGAAATTCAAACGAATTTCGAATGTCCATAATTAATTCGAATACATTCGAATACATTCGACCCCCCCATAGAACTATTAAAAAAAAACAAAAAAAAAACCACGACAACAACTGTTGTCGTGTTTCTTTTTATTTCTTGTGGAAATCACGTATACCTACTGAATTCATAACAGCAGGATAAAAACACATCTTTGATAACACATTTGTAAACACAACAAGAGGAATCTCCGACACACAAGTGCGGCTGTCTTTTACGCATTAACAATAACTGCTCGGAGCGCGATATGCGGAGCGCATGTCGTCCATGGCACACACAGCCTAAACGAACAATCTGTGAGGCCGACCTCCAACACGGCATGCTGCTCTTTTTATTCCTTACGGAAAGAAAATGACAAGTAGTCTCGCAGCTCTCCGTTACCGCTGCAGCTGCTTCCGTCAGCCGTGCTGTATAAGTCCCCAAACAGGCTGCCCATCGCGCCCAGCGCAGCAGCGGACTCTTCTCCCTGTCGTGTGCGATCAGTGTCGGTCTCCGTTTCAATGAGCTCGTGTGAGAGGCTTTCAGTCACGAGATGTTTCTGTGCAGGGGAAAGGTGGACTAACCGGGAGAAGCGGGGATCCAGGAGGGCCGCTTTATTGAGGAAAAGCCACTCGCCGCTCTCTTCTTTATAGCGCATTTTTACAGTTCGAATGGAGAATTACACTTCGAATTCGAACTTTTCACCCCACCTTCGAACGAATATTCGAACTTCGAATAAAAAGTGACAGCCCTACCATCTACTAATAGTCGTATGCTTTTTTACGCAATAACAAATTGATCACATAAGAAAAATGGGCTAACTGCTCCAAATTTATTGGCCAATATTTCTCAAATGGAACTAAATAAAACAAATTCTGTTCGATGATTTTTGTTGGGCTTGGTCTAAAGATTTTATGTGGCGATTTTGGTGAATTTTTTGATTATTTTTGTAGCCTGTGAATTTTTTTAGCATGTTTAACTTAGCAGGGTTTTATAAATACATCTGATTCTAGAGAATAATGTTCTGAAAGAATTATGAGTC
Source organism: Gadus chalcogrammus (assembly GCF_026213295.1). Taxonomy (NCBI): domain Eukaryota; kingdom Metazoa; phylum Chordata; class Actinopteri; order Gadiformes; family Gadidae; genus Gadus; species Gadus chalcogrammus. The sequence continues at coordinate 25,633,688 of NC_079417.1, read as the reverse complement.
CAGGTCAATCTGGTGAGGAGAAACAAGCCTAATTCATCATTTTTTACAATAGCGCCACCTTTGGGTGCAGTAACACGAATTTGGGTTTATGGGTAGTGGAGGTTATTGGTAACCGTACCTGAAAATGTCAAGAGTTTTCGACTTATGGTATGGGCTGCAGTAAGACTTTTACAGAATTTGAGAAAAAAAAAAACGTTACAGAAACAATAGGGGACCAAGCAGCTTCGCTCCTCGGACCCCTAATTAACCAGAAAATAAACAAATATGACCCCTTTAATGTGCATGTGTTCCCGGTCTTATGTCCAAGGACCTCCACATCAGGGTTGTTCAGTGCGCCTACAAACATGTAAAATGCCTGCCTACTATCCACTCAACCTGAGGATTTGTGCGCTAAACATGAAACATAGTTTTCCAATTTTATAGATATTAGTTTTGACGTCTTTGTATTTCCCAGCCGTTAGATGCCACAGACCAAATTGAATTGGAAAGCATATTCATGGGTCGATCGAGTCATGGATGGGTTGCTTTTATTCTTTAGACATTTACTAACTTACAATCATTTGAACAAAAACAAAAACGTGCAGAGAAATGTAACATAAGGGTGATTTAATGCATGGATAACTATATATGGATACAGCAATGTTTGCCTAAGTTGTGGCCTTCCTTATATTACGACACATCTGCCTCCCTTCAATTATTCAATCTTCCATCACTGCTTCAAACTTAAAATGGCCTCCAATGTGTCTTCCTATCTCTGACTTAAAGGTACAATCAGGTTTGGTAAGCTTTGGAAAATAATATTTTTTCAGTATAATAGGCACATTTCTACACTCAAGGCTCAGGCCTTGCATAGGACCAGGTTGAAACCAGGGTGAACACACGCATGTTACAATGTACACACCAAATAACACGATCACTCCACAGCACACTTTCTGATTGGGCTAACAACAACTATATTTTAATATGTCAATTTGCAATATTATTATGTGTAGATCTCAAACAAGGCTGCAGCCTTGGCCTCGTTACATAGCTTATCACTTAAACAAAAATAACTAGTACAGGTCCATCCATGGAATAATTTTAGGATGTTTTCTGCGACTTTCTCAACTTTCACGTTTGTTGTGATGTGTTTAGGAGGTCTGATGGTGGGTTGAGTGAAACGCAAAATCAAACAATATACCTGCCTAAAACCTAAAGTAGTGCCAAACAGTCAAATATAGAAAGGTTGTTCCTGGGCAGTCAGCAGGCGATACACAGCTGCAGGCATAGTCTTCATGTGGATCTAAAGAAATGATAAAAAAGATTGATTGAAGTCCTGGGCAGTTGATATTCATCCATTTAAATTGCAACCATCCCCATTAGTTGTGATGGATACATGATCATGTGATGTAGATGCAATTTTTTTTTTTTTATTATACAGACCATTCTGCTTTAAATGAATAAACTGTTTCTCTTCTGTTCTAAAACAAGTTAGAAACCCTACAACCAATGTTTAAAATTATAATAGTGTATTTAAAATAAGTGTGTATTTAAAGTGTATTTGCAATAAATAAAAGGCACAGAAATAAATAAATAGATAAATAAGAAAGATTAATTAAAGTATATTAGTAATAATATATATAATCATATCTATATACATTTTTGCATGAGAAGTGTGTGTTTTGCCAACTGCTGCCAGGTGAGTCCTTTTGCATTAAAGATTGACTCAACACTAATGCGTGTGAAACTCGTCACCTCTCCCACTGCGGTGGACAGAATGTGTATCATTTTCTTCTGGGAGGTGGTGACCACACTCTGGCCGTTTATATCAATGATGCGGTGGCCGACCCTCACACCCCCTCGCTCAGCGATGCCACCCCGCATCAGACTGCAGATCTGCAGCAAGAGGTTCAGTGTTCAGGAGTTACACCAGCTAACTGATAAATCTGATTCTTCTCCTGTCTGGTTCGGTTATGACAGATGCAGCAAGAGACCAGGGGCAGGAAGTCAACCAGGGTCGCGGCGATCAAGACTATTCCTTAAAGTGTAATTCTGGCGTAAATTGAACCCAGGGTCTTTGTTTTGGCATGAAAACCCATCAAATAAGCCCTCCAGATACCTTTTTCATTGAAAATCGAGTATTATAGTTTCCCCGGCGCAATGTTTGGCGTCCATGTTATTGGCTTGTGGCATTGAGTTTTGCTTCCAAATCCGCATTTTTTAACCACTAATATTGCTAAAAGTAGCACCAAACCTCTGCAGTAGCATGACTATGGTCCCTGCACGTAAAACAAATCACAAACAACTTAGTATGCAATCCCAGAGTTTATTTAAAAAGACAGTTTAAAAAGCATTACCGGTAGGTCCGTGTTTACAGGAAGTCCACACAAGTCGATTGCCGAATGCGCCGGAGTTCAGTTCAAGGAGGAAAGTTGGGTCGTCTTCTCCCGTGCTTGATCTGTCCTTCACTCTATGCGTCTTCTGTCAACAACTTACATGCAAGTCCTTTAATTTACGTGTCAACACTTGCTATATATTATTTATAAATATAAATGATATAAAGATACATTTATGATAAAACTTTCCTCCTTGAACTGAACTCCGGCGCATTAGGCAATCGACTTGTGTGGACTTCCTGTAAACACGAACCTACCGGTAATGCTTCTTAAAATGTCTTTTTAAATAAACTCTGGGATTGCCAACTAAGTTGTTTGTGCTTCGTTTTATGTGTAGGGGCCCTAGTCATGCTACTGCAGAGGTTTTGTGCTATTTTTAACAATATTAGTGGTTAAAAAATGCAGATTTGGAAGCGTAACTCAATGCCCCAAGCCAATAACATGAACGCCAAACATTGCGCCGGGCAAACTCTTATACTTGATTTTCAATGAAAAAGGTATCTGGAGGGCTTATTTGATTGGTTTTCATGCCAAAACAAAGACCCTGGGTTCAATTTTCGCCGGAATTACACTTTAATGGTACGCACTCTACCTGATGAACTACCTCTATGGCGTCATCTGAAATGTGAAATAATAATACCAATCATACTATCAATAATACCAGTCTCTATGTAATGATATAAAAACCATCAAAAAGGTATAATCAACCTTAGGGGCAGTCTTATACCAACATCAAATTAGGTGGAATTACAAGCTAAATGAACTGGCTTCAATATTACATACAATGCCATTCTGGACACTAAATCCCAGCTGGTAGCGCAGGTCTGGTCGTCTGATGAGGACGGTGGTCACTGGGGGACAGCTCACGATGCTCATCTTCACCCGGGTCTCGTTCTTTAAGCCCTGCAGTGCAATCAACTAATTGGTCAAATAGTTCAAATATGAAGAGATGTTTTCTTTTTATTAAAAAACATTAACCCTTAAGGGAAAACCAATAACTTATTTTGATGAAAAGTGATGTAGCGGGTTCAATAGTACTAGTCTTGATTGATCCTAGTCCAAATTAATGTTTTTGACCCGTTGTCCAAGTCAGAGAATTTAACACGTAGGATACAATGTAAAATATAGATTTAAAAGCCCTCTATGGGATGGGCAGAACGATTAATTTCCAGGAATCAGTTCTTTCAGTTCTGTTCAATATAATGATCTGTTTGCTTGCTTCGTTTGTTTGATTTGTTCGTTAAGTCAGTTGGGTATAAGTATTGGGTGCGCCCGCAAATTAAGGCTTCTTCACAGCCTGCCCTACCATAAGGGTACTGTCCGCGGTCGAAACGCCAGCCGTAATTGAGCTGCGCCAAGCCGCACCGAATCGAACCGCACCGCGCGGTGGAAACGGGTGGGAATAAAACAGATGCGGTGCGCTCGGAAATAAAAATAAAAACGAATTTCTGTAGAATTGGCCTATACGACGCAGTTCGACCATTTCCATGGTAGGTAAAACAATACTATATTAAAGCATGCAGTTGCGTTGTAGAACAAAATAAAAAGAAAACGCATAAAGTGCATGATATTGAAGCCTACAGCGATCGTTAGTTAACTTGTGTGGCGGTGCCTTGTCATTTGTTTATCCATGTGCCATGGCAACGCGATTGCTACCAGCTGTAGTACTCTCATTGGCTGAATCTTTGAGAACGTTTTAGACTCAATCAATATAAGGGCGCGGGGAGACGGAGCTCTGTTTGTTTGTATATTTTATTTACGTGACCATATCTTTGTTTTATGTTAAAAAATAAAAAAGAATCAAAGAATCAGTTCTCTTGTTCTGGAAATCAGTTCTCGTCGTTCACCTTCGGGATTCGTTCATTGTGAACGAATCGTTCGCGACCGATCCATCCCTAGTTAAATGCATGAACAAGTCACCTGGTATTGGCCGTTATGGGTCAAATCAACCCTTCAGTCTCCACCTCCTCCCTCAACCTAAAATGTAGCCATTGAACCAATGTAGATATTCATGTATTACTGTTCCAATCTAATCTCTGATCCAGAAGTCATACTTGATGATAGAGATGGTTAATGCAGAACTCATGGGGAAGCCTGGGATGGAGGCCAAGAACTACAAGGGGTGGAGGTATACCTTGTTTCAGGTTTCTGTATTCTATACCTTAATGATGCTGTACTCTATACCTTAATGATGCTCTATTCTATATCTTAATGAGGCTGCACTCTATATCTTAATGATGCTCTATTCTGTACCTTAATGATGCTGTACTCTATACTTTGATGATGCTGAAGTCTATACCTTAATGATGCTCTATTCTATACCTTAATGATGCTGTACTCTATACTTCAATGATGCTGTACTCTATACCTTAATGATGTTGAACTCTATACCTTAATGATGCTCTGTTCTATACCGTAATGATGCTGTACTCTATACCTTAATGATGCTCTATTCTATATCTTAATGAGGCTGCACTCTATATCTTAATGATGCTCTATTCTGTACCTTAATGATGCTGTACTCTATACTTTAATGATGCTGAAGTCTATACCTTAATGATGCTCTATTCTATACCTTAATGATGCTGTACTCTATACTTCAATGATGCTGTACTCTATACCTTAATGATGTTGAACTCTATACCTTAATGATGCTCTGTTCTATACCATAATGATGCTGTACTCTATACCTTAATGATGCTCTATTCTATACCTTAATGATGCTGTACTCGATACTTTAATGATGCTGAAGTCTATACCTTAATGATGCTCTATTCTATACCTTAATGATGCTGTACTCTATACTTCAATGATGCTGTACTCTATACCGTAATGATGCTGAACTCTATACCTTAATGATGCTGTACTCTATACCTTAATGATGCTCTATTCTATACCTTAATGATGCTGAACTCTATGCCTAAATGATGCTGAACTCTATACCTAAATTATGCTCTATCCTACTTTAAAGATAATGTACTCTATACTTCAATGATGCTCTACTCTATACCTTAGTGATGCTCTATTCTATACCTTGATGATTCTCTACTCTATACCTTAGTGATGCTCTATTCTATACCTTAATGATGCTGTACTCTATACCTTAATGAAGCTCTATTCTATACCTTAATGATGCTGTACTCTATACTTCAATGATGCTCTATTCTATACCTTAATAATGCTGAACTCTATACCTAAATGATGCTGAACTCTATTCCTAAATGATGCTCTATTCTATACCTTAAAGATGCTGTACTCTATACTTCAATGTTGCTCTACTCTATGCCTTAATGATGCTCTATTCTATACCTTAATGATGCTGTACTCTATACCTTAATGATGCTCTAGTCTATTCTATACCTGAATGATGCTGTACTCTATACTTCAATGATGCTGTACTCTTTACCTTAATGATGCTGAACTCTATACCTTAATGATGCTCTATTCTATACCTTAATGATGCTGAACTATATACCTTAATGATGCTGAACTCTATACCTTAATGATTCTCTATTCTATACCTTAATGATGCTGTATTCTATACCTTAATGATGCTTTACTCTATACCTTAATGATACTATCTATCTACCTTAATGATGCTCTGGCAGGTGGCTAGGGGCAGTCCCACTAGACTGGTTGAATTGACAGACATAAGCTGGTCTCCAATGTTGATGGCACCAGACTTCTCTGCTGGCCCAGCATGCAACAGGTTAGCAATGATGACAGTGGGCAGGATGGAGCCCCAGCCACTCTCTACAATGACCACGCCCAGTATCTCCCCCTTAGCTTTCTCTATACATACCTGCGGAGAACAGGGAGTAAGAATGGTCAGAATACCTTTGCCTACTTGCAATACTGTAAAAGTGAAATAATTAATGAATTCAAATTAATTAGTGGTGAGGATGCATATTGCCCCCAACTGAATACCGCCCCTCACCCCTCCTTTTCCTAAGACTACAGTGGCATGTAGTCTTAGGTGGCCTGTATTGTGTAGGGTGCAAGTAGGTATTTTTGCATGCAAAAACAGAAATTGTTGTCCTGATAATAAAAAAGAAAAATTCCTTACTAAACGCCTGCGAATATATCAGTTAGCCAATAGCAATGGGTTATCTTTGTCCTCATCACCATGGTCACTGTTTTTGTTGTACGATGTGTTGGTCATTACTTTTTATAGTTTATTAAACTTTCTCAGCACACAATCCTGTTATTGCATCCATCGTGGAAAACTATATTCATAGTCCGATAATTATTGCTGTCTGTTATATATAAATGTTAACACATACAAACAGGTACACAGGGTATACAAAGCTACACCAGGCAGGAAGTTTAGACACTTACATCTTTGCAGTTCTCAGACTTGGAGAAGTGAATGAGGTCATCGTTGTACATGTCCTTGGTCTTAAGCAGCTTACTGTATTCCTTCTGACTCAGATCCTCTGGGTTGATGCCATTAGCCCTCAAGAATTCCTGGTAGGCCACACTAAAGGCCTGTCCAATGGCCTGGGCTATGAACTGGGCCTGATAATTAAGTGGCAATTAGCATCATCCTCATAATCTACTTTATGCATAATGACATTAGTCTCTCAAGACAGATCAAAAGTATTGAAACCAATCCCTACCAAGTGCTAATGAAAATATATCCCCTCGGAAGCTTAACCGCGGCAGGAGATTGTAATGAATAACACTGTGTCGTGATTGGTCGACATAACATTGATCCGGGGCTGGATTTCTGGATTCGGTTACTCTGCTGTCTCGTCCACCTTCAGACACTACAATAGCATTAATCACCTTAAAGGGGTGCCAGCACAGCCTACTTTCTGATACAAGGGATAAATGTAATCAGTGATGCTGACTCTGCTAAAAAACCTACCTCTTCAATCTCTCATGTGGCTCCTAGGAGTGTATGTCAGCTCTCTTTACAGCTCTGCCAGCACTAGCAAACTCTAGCTGCCAATACAGGTACTAGATTAGAGGTCCCCTAAATGTTTCCTTTCCACCCTGCACCATATGACCATCATTCTGTCCCCCCCCCCCCTACCAAACGGCCATCAGCTTACTCCCCAGCCAGCACCTCATCACCATGGATAATAAGGATTGTACTTAGAATGTTTGCTTGTGATACTACTTTGTATGTCAAGTATGGCAGCCATTGCAAACTAAGCTAATCTTCTCAAGGTTTTTTCTTGCCCTCTGGATATGGCCTTTGAGACTTACTACAAATAAAATGTACTTGACTTGAATGAACTGCCTCATAACTGCTTGAATCATGTTGTGTTTGGAAAATCACGTACGTCACGTAAAAAACAGGCTATTTGCATAATAAATTCTGGAATTGCATTCTCCATCCAACTATTCTACGTATTCTTTACGGCATAGTTTCTGTTCCAGACTATGAATCTTTCACAACACACATTTGAAGCATTTCTCTCGCATAATATATTGATATTATGAAATACTTATAGTAAAGAATAGTAAAGCTTGACAGCTCCCCTTTAATGAGGATATTAGAAAATATGCAATATTTTTTGAAGGAATAGGAAGTTAAACTCACGTCCTCAGATTCAAACACATGGCAGATCATCTTGTATTGGAAACTGTTGCTTTGGTCACTGGCTGAGGTCTCCACATTGTCCTGGGTGTCTGGTCTGGACACACGACGGCGCGCCATTAAAACCACAATGTCCCCGATGTCAGTGATGTAGGTAATGGATTGTAGGGGGTGGTCAATCATGACCTCCTGGCAGGCAGACAAAGAACCACATGTTGCCTAGTACACAGTAGTCTAGATTGAAAACCTTGTTTTGGTAGTTTATTATGCCTTTTTACTGAAATGGAAGGATCATATTTCCAAAACATAACAAAAATAAGTTATGTATCCATATTGTATTATTATTAAAAAGGAATAATTATTAGCAAGAATTGCATTGTCATTTAATATGTTTACATGTATGTATATATATTTAGTTTTTTTGCTTACAATTGCCATGTTTCAAATAAACGATCAAATTCCTGGTTTATATTTTGACAAATCTTATTTTCACATTTATCAACCAGATGTTTCCCTGACAACGCATAAACCATATGCTCAAAGTGCTTGAATATTTTAATTTCAGCTGATTAAGTTGGTAGAACTAATAATATTATGGATGAAAGTAACTAATATGTAATCATTGACAGTGGTTGAAGCAGTGAAATGGTGGTAAGCAACTAGGCCATGCCACGGCCACTCCCCAGCCCATCATACGTTACAGGATACCCCGTCCTGCCTTAATTATCACAACTAAAATAAATGAATAAGCGAGCAGTTCATTTTATTTGACACAATTTGCTTCAGTTGTTGATTGCTGTATATTCTACAATTGGATTAGTTCTGTATATGTTTGAATTGATATCCACACTAGGGCTATATTCGAAGTTCGAATATTCGTTCGAAATGTATCCAAAAACGCGAATTTGAACGTGAAAATTAATATTCGAATGTGAAAAAACACTCCCGCGGTACAAGCGCCTCTATCTGCTTTGTGAATGAGCCTCTGTCTGTTCGCGATGTCCCTCATAATATTTGAATGTGAAAAAACACTCCCGCGGTACAAGTGTAACAGACTAGTATTGTGAAGAGCGAATGTATTTTATCCCCTCGGGGTTTCCGTACTTGGATATAGGTATTCCAGCTCGGCTATGCCATTCAATAAGCATCCGAAGTAGAGCTCAGGGAGCTAGTAGTCTGGCTGGTGAAAGCTGCTATAACGCAATGTTCTCGGCATGTCCGAGACAGCTTTTTTTTCATGAATCCGAACGGTGCGTAGTGCTGGCCCTTTCGCTGGCATGGTGGAAGACGTAGGCGACATGCATTTTTTTCTTTATCGATTTTAATAGGCCTTCTCGATAAATGGTAAGCAAAGCAAGGAACGTTACCACTAGCATACTTTGTAACATTCAGAAGCAGGCGTCTTCTTCAGATTACTATAGTTTGCGCGCTTGCAGGTGTGGTGGTGAAATGCAAGCGATACAAAGTTGTGGCTTTTCATGATTAGGCCTCCACGTTACTGGGCTGTTTATAGGATATATATATATCCCACTAATTTGAACCATGGTTTTGTCGCATTATTGACATATTGACGGCAACTGCGTAAAATAGGCAACCAGATATTCGAATAGTTCGAATTCGTGATTTTTTTCCAAACGAACATTCGAATGTCATTTTTGAGCAATTTTGACAGCCTTAATCCACACTTATTTGGAATTGACTGTATTATTGGAATTTACACTGTATTATTTACAATAATCTAAAATAGTAGAATGGAGTGCGATGCAGTCACCAGTCAATCAATAGGCATTAGCAAACTGAACCGCTCAGTTCATGCAACTAACTATTTAAATTCTTATCGGTTCAGAAAAAAATATATTGTCTGCATTTAAAATAAAATAATAATAAAGATAGTTGAAAGCAACCATGTCCTACTGTATGAAGAGTATGGTGGTGGCCTAATTAATTCATGATGGTAAACATTATTTGATATGCCATGTCACAGAATGGTTGGTTGAGATTGGACTTAAACATGCAACCCATGGTCATGAGTCTGAAACAATACCACTACACTACATGGAAATGTAGACTACCAAGGGAAGATTAGAGTAAATTTTGAAAAATAGATGTCTTCCGTACGTGGGGGTATGGTGAGCTTGGTCGGTGTGGTAATTTGGCATTGGTTTGCTTTAAAACTGAAACAATCACCAACCATGTTTCTAAAGCATACTTTGTCAAAACCCATTGTCAAAACACAAGACACAAAAATCAAGACGTTTGCGAAAATGACGTGTGTACCGCTTTAAGGATCAGCCTGCCCTGGAGAAAGGCAGCAGTTCAGAAATGCAAGTTAAAATAAATGCATCCAATATTCAGATATAGACTTAAAATTTGGCATAGGTATACTATGGAACATACTCTTAATATCTATATTCGACAGCTGAGCCGCCGTGTTTGACTCAATGTTATAGCTGTTTACATTGGAGATATTCATATATTTCTTTAAGATGCATATACCTGCCGGCTATTGCCTTATTGCTATGAATTTAACACCGTATACTCCCACAGTCACCTAGTACATGTGTGACAAGTTTGCAGCTTTTGGTGTGGGTGTTTGGTCAAGTTGTAGCCATTGCCTTAAGTCCAAATGGTCTGAGCGTATGGGTTGCGACAAATGGTGCATGTATAACAAGTTTCATGCATATGTGCACATTGAACCGTCCTAATGGTAATGGCAGACTGTTGAACTGCTGAACTTCCAGGCCTTGTTATAGTGCCACCTTCGTGTTATTCTATCCCATCTTTCGATTCCCTTACTAATTCTACGAGATCTACAAGCCTTTTTTATAACTTTTGGAACCAAACAGTGAGGCTAAAAATAATAATAATACTTACGAATACAATAGGGTTCCTGCGTTTTCGTAGGACCCCTACAAATATCACTAGGATTGCAACCAGTCTCATAATGTACCTCACGCATTGCACAACAATAACAAAAGGTATCTAGAGATACTCGTTGAATACCTCATGATACAAATTTAAAAAAGTGTACCTGTGTGTCCGCACTGAGCACTTTGATCCTCTGCGTAGAGATGAAGAGATCTACCTCGGACATTTCCTCAGAACTACTCTCAGGGGCCTGCCACACGCGCACACACACACACACACACACACACACACACACACACACACACACACACACACACACACACACACACACACACACACACACACACACACACACACACACACACACACACACACACACACACACACACACACACAGACACACAAACACAGACACGCAAACATACACTAATTGATTGAATGCAAAGTGTGTAATTGATTGAATGCAGAGGATTGATAGGTTTTTCATTCAAGATGACTTGATGAAATTTGGCATGATGATGGAATAAACCAATCGACACCCCAATCAGTTTTGGCGCGCCTCAAACTAAACCATACTAAATGTGAAATTCACTTATACTACAATTACCATCATCATCATATATATAAATGTATATATATGAATTGGTACTTTCACCTTAACACGCCTGACAGCTTCCTGGGCCTGCGTCATCCGCATATTCTTGGACGGTGTCTTCTCTGAGAGCAGCTGCGTGCATCCCAGGTAGTTTGCAGCAAAGACAACCCCGCTCATCAAGTCGTCTGGATCACACGGACCTGGAACTACACGGTGTTATGACACGGAGGAGGGAAAAATCAAGACACTGAAATTAAGCATGGTTTGGGTAGTTGCAAAAAAGACAAGGCATACTATTTAGGGGGACAGCCCTCTGTGGTTTGTTCCTTACACAGGCCTATATAACATGGCATGATATAAACTTGACACTAGTTTTTTTGGGGGGAAATTCCTCTGCGTACCAGCAAATAGCGCCAGTTTGAGAACCAATGATGATAAAGCACTCACCTTCCACAAATTTTGGAAATGATGCAAGGCTTCTCCTAGTCTATATAGAAGAGCAGAAGGGCAATACTGGTAAGTGCACATGATCCTCTCAATAGTCTATGTAAATTCTGTAAAAATCCAATGAAGGCAGTCTATGCACAGGCACCATGGACACACACACACACACCTCATTAGGAGGAGACTCAAAGCCGGGGTCCTGCAGGAGTTGCTTACTGGAGCACTCAGCCTCGGAGGGTGAGGCTGAGATAGATCCTGGAGGCTGTATGGTGAGTGAAAAGACTGAATAAATATAAGATACGTGACACGTCCCTTTTTATGTCTACTAGTATCAGAAAATATTAACATATATTTAATAATCCACTAATAGACGAAAATAGATACATATTTTTTTATAGTCTAATAATATAGGACAAAATATATAAATATTTTAAAGTATACTATTAGAGGACAATATATACATCTCATTTAATCGTCTACTAGTAGAGGACGATAGATACATCTCATTTTATAGTCCACTTATAGAGGACAATACATAAATCTCTTTTAATAGTCTAGTAATAAAGGACAATAGATATATCTCCATATCTGCATATCTATGTCTACTAATAGAGATTTTTTACTCATGCAAAAGGGTGAGAAGAAAAAGTGACATGGAGGATCACAAGATTGACTCCTACATGCTGTTACATCACATTCATGGAGCTGCAGTCGCATGGTGTAATAGAAATGTGAGCGAGTGAGCTCATGTTGCCAGGCATGCCACATGATACACGACGCTTCCCTGGAAAATGAGTCCCAGGTGACCGATACGCTGTGTTCTCCACTGCAGTGGTGCTTCCAATGTTATGGTAATCATTATCACCAAACCCTTGAAACTGAAGACTTTAAACAAATGTATCGATGCATTAACTTCACTTAAAGGTGATGTGAGCGTCACTCTCTCGCTACGTTTGCCTTTGGAGTTTTGCATTCTATGCACTTGTGATTGACAGGCAAGACCGATACCTCAAAGCCATTAGGGAGGAGATCACCTGATTGGTCAGGAATAAGCAGGGAGCTGTCTGAAAATCTAAATGACCTGATAGAGCCCAGGAAACATTCAACCAGGACAGACATTTCCAAGAACATTTCACTCATGAATACCCGACAGTTCGCTATGGCATTTTAGCAAAAGACTCTCTCGATACAGCTCTTCAATCGTACTCATTAAGACTCCATTTTCTTAGCCAGTCGAAAGTCACAATCTTCCATTAATTCCTTTGAATCCTTCACCCCTGCACTCCAATCTGTTTCTATTATAATGTTCTCTCCTCTCAACATTATAATTTGAACACATAAAAAACTTTCAAAATTGCCAAATACCCCAAAGGATAATTCCTCTTGATGTTGACACAAATTCAAATAATGATATAGCCTGACTGATTAAATTATTATTGTCCAAACCTCATCTTGCCAGTGCTGTTCCAAATGAATTGGCTCTTTTGTAAGCTGCTGCTCATTTTGCTTGTCCATCTGGTACATCCAAAAGTTCTCCATTCCTTTTGAAAGACCGGTTTCTGTGGTCCAAAGTATCAGCAGTTGTGACTATTTTTAAGTTCTTAGAGACGAGGGAGCATCTGTTAGAACAGAAGCAATTGCTGATCACTGGTTGAAACAGGTAGACAGATGGCTGTTTACTCAGGTGACATACACAGGTATCGGACTTCATTGTGGTGTCTGTAACCGAACTGTGTCTGCTGCTGGGAACATATTTAGTTAAATCCTTTTATATCATATCTCCTTTTAACAGTGGAATTATCAAAGTTATCCAATTGTTAATGTATACAGAATTTTAACCCTCTTGATAACATGCCGTTATGACAACATGTGTTTTCAATAAGCTTATGGTCAAGTAATTAGAGCCTTGTCCATCTTTAAATTATTGAACCACCCTTCTTGTGTGATTTCCCTCATTAACGCTGAATAAGTAATGAATAAGGCCCTGAAAATACAATTGATCTATTCATTATAATTCCAATGGAAACATTTGATGAAAGGGATCATCTAGTTGGCTTTTACATCCATTAGACAATCCAGAATATTCTGCTCTAACATTTTGTTGTGTTGTGCGAAAGAATGCACAAAGTATATAGCACTAAATAGTGCTTTTGAGAAGAATGGTATTTTACACATGAATGTCATGGAAAACGATTGGATGTACCGGCTATTCTAACATATAATTTAAATAAGGACAAATACTGAAATAAATAATAATGAAACATATCATTGTATTGTAAGTACTCTAAACAATGCAAACTAAAAACCTCTAAATGTTGGATATGCTGACATGGATGACATGGCCATTTTGTATTCAAATGAATTTGAGTTTTCCGGTTGCTTGGGTATTTCTTGGGTGTGAAATTTTGTTTATTTTGTGTCGCATGATTTGTGGCTGGCTATGTAATGTTTGAACAATGTCCACAAAATAATAATCTGGTCACTATATCAAATGGACATGTTTCTGTTGAAGCTTATGTTTGACTTGGCAGTCATGTCTCTTTGAATCGTTGCAATGATAGGATAGTTTAGGTGCATGATGGGTCACGTTTTATTCCTTTGACCTTCTGGATATTATTTCCTATAGACATGAATATGGTCAGGTTCCTTTGACCTTTTTGTGGCAATTTCATGTTAATGGTGAGACATGAATAGGAATTCATAAAATGTTTATCAGGCCCTTGGCTGAGAGAATGGTCTAAAATAAGTCCTCTAGTCACATTCTGCATTGTACATTGTCCTTCTTTTGAATGCACACTTCTTTTGAATGCAGCATTGTGAGTATAGTTAGTTACTTATCAAGAGGAATCTTGATATTGGCCTCTATTATATGCATACAGCCATTCAATATGGTCCAACTTCTCTCTTTAGTCTGACATGCCCTCTTTACCGTGCTGCTGGTGCATAATTGGGATGGAGGGATACGATTTAACACAATAATATCATTAGTTTTAATTGAGTTTATTTGACAATTGCATGGTTGAAATGTAAATTCACAATTAATTGAGCACCAAGGATAACACAAATAAGAGTTATTCCCATTGTGGTCCATGTTGTATTAGTAATAGTAGTAGTAGATGTTGCTGAAGGTGTTAATGATCAGTCATGCTTTCCAGACATGGCAAGGATTTACCAACTAGACCAACAGAGTTGAAGCAGAAAAAGGCCACACCAAATGACTCATGTAAAAAGCTTTACATGTTGAAGAACTGTAAGTCTTCTGTAAGGGGTTTGTGCACATTTACTCAGTGTGTGTGTGTGTGTGTGTGTGTGTGTGTGTGTGTGTGTGTGTGTGTGTGTGTGTGTGTGTGTGTGTGTGTGTGTGTGTGTGTGTGTGTGTGTGTGTGTGTGTGTGTGTGTGTGTGTGTGTGTGCGTGCGTGTAAAGGTGCGAACACACCAAGCGCGTTACTCGCGTACGACGCGTATAAAATTGGCAATTTTTCCATAGGGAACCATTGGTTTACGCGCGTATGAGACGCGTACACGCGTAAAGCAACATTTTACTCGCGTTAGGGGCGTATGAGGCGCGTATATATACGCGCGTATATATACGCGCGTACATATACGCGCGTACATATACGCGCGTACATATACGCGCGTACATATACGCGCGTACGCGAGGAGTTCAAAAAATTGAACTTTTTACGCTCATACGCGCCGCAATAGCCAATCAGCGTTGAGCTTGACCCGACGTCACTGGCAGAGAGTAGTGAGCTTGGACAGAAGCATACGGCCGACATCTTTCTTTATTCTGTGTGGAAATAGTAACATAGTTACGCCATTAAATGCTTTTATGGAAACATTTTTAGCGAGAAATGTGCATTTTACTTTCATAATGTTCGCCCGGTGAATGTGAAGGATGTTTGGTTTGATAGTTATGACGAAGAGGGAACGCTCCGTTCACTTGCATGGACAGAGTCTCTGGTTACTAAGCAACCTCAACGTCTTGGCGGACTATATATCTGCTGATCAACACTACGAATGCTGGAAACACACCAGACACACCATGTGAAGTTATTTAACCAGATTATTGTTATTTATATCCGAGATTATTTAATCTAATCCGATCTAAACTCTATCACCCAAACGCGACGGCGTTTGGGTTTCCTACCTCGGACTCCAGCGCAGCCATGTCCATGGCAGCCACGGCCGGCAACTTTCTTTATTCTGGGTGGAAATAGTAACAGAGTTACGCCATTAAATGCGTTTATGGAAACATTTCTAGCGAGAAATGTGCATTTTACTTTCATAATGTTCGCTCGGTGAATGTGAAGGATGTTTGGTTTGATAGTTATGACGAAGAGGGAACGCTCCGTTCACTTGCATGGACAGAGTCTCTGATTGCTAAGCAACCTCAACGTCTTGGCGGACTATTTCTCTGCTGATCAACACTACGAATGCTGGAAACACACCAGACACACCATGTGAAGTTATTTAACCCGATTATTGTTATTTATATCCGAGATTATTTAATCTAACCCGATCCAAGCTCTATCATCTACCCAAACACAGCGGCGTTTGGGTTTCCTTCCTCGGACTCCTAAATCCAGCGCAGCCACAGGCTGGGGGGGGGGGGGGTTTGGGCGGTCTCATCTACGCGCGTATGCGTACGCGCGTATCTGACCATTTTTGACACAAAATGGTCAAGCAACATTTTAGGTGCGTTACGCGCGTACATGGTACGCGAGGTACGCGCTTGGTGTGTTCGCACCTTAAGGCTTTATTAAACGGTACACCCCCTCCCTCACAGTAGGTGGCAGTGATGTCCCTTTTGTTCGTTTTCAATCCAACTGAGCATCCAAAGAAAATGAAGAAGTCGAGGAGGAGGAAAGGATAACTGGAGAGATAAATAATGGCTGAATTTGAAAAAGAGGTTGCTGTCCTGGTTCAAAGAGTTGTAAGGGATATCTCAAATGCATTTAAGAAAAACCCAAATATGTAAGTACCATACACCGTTGAAGATATTATAACTAAATGATGTGGTCGAGCACCAAGTGGCACATTAACGCATGCAAGATGTAGACCAGTCACCTGCACACACCTGAGTGGATCTTATGTTCAAACATCGACCTAGACCATGTAGACAGCAGTCCCTCACTGGTTTCAGACCATTTAGACAGTTGTCCTTGACTGGTTTCATTCAGATCCACACATCGTCGTTATCCCTGCGTTAGTCCAACAGTCAGACTCAAAGCATCGGACAATGCACTTTTTTTTAGATGACACCATGCATAAGACGGTGCATTCAGTCTGTGATCAATGTCACTCAATACCTGGTGACAATGTCACTCAATACCTGGTGACAACTTGCCATTTAATCAAATTAGTGTCGAGGTCGATTATTTAACCTCTTTGGGGCTTCAATGTAGTCGTATTTCTCTTATTCCAGAGCAAAATGAGTCTACATGTTCCTCTTATTATGATGGTAGATAAGTTGTAGCCTATCATCTGTTGTCTTTATTCGCCGAGGGCTTTATAATGTGACTGCAGGTTGGTCTGCTCAGTACTGCAGCAGAGGAAACACCTGCTCTGAGAAGTAATAAGGGGAGTTGTAATTCGTTGAGTTTGCTCCCATCGTCACCTTCATAAGTTTCTAATCGCGTTGATAAGGATTCTCTGACGTGTCGTCGTACACGCAACGTGTACGTTATTGTAGAAAGAAAGTCCCTATTTGACAATTTCAATGATTTGAAAGGCCAACATTTCAACTGTTGGCATGTTTTAAACATGGTGTCATATTTTTTGTCTACAGGGCCAAGCAATACTACTACGGTTTTACGATGTTACGGCCAATTTAGCAGTCTTTACTTTGTAACTGCTTTCGATATTATTGAATGTATCCGGTCAATTAGGGCTGCACAATTCTGAAACAATTACTCTCAATTCTTTCTCGCAGAATTGTGATCTGCGTTCTTATTCTAATTTTTTTTTTTATTGATGTAGAGCCCAACAGAAGATATGAAAGTAGACCAATTGGTGTATGAAACCGAAACATGTATATTTGTATCCCTATATCTGTTGATCCATTTACTTTGTGTCTGAATTCCCTTCAGTGATGAAATCGGCATCATTCCTTGTCCAGAACCACGCTACAACCGCAGCCCTATTGTGTTGATTGAGACCAAGCTGGGCTTGGAGAGTTGGTGTGTGAAGTTCCTGCTCCCTTCCCTTCACAGAAAACTGCTTCTCTACCGACAGCGCAAGAACTATCTGGATAGAGAAGGTAAATACAATTACACAAACTAGTTATAAGTCAAATACTTGGCAGTCGGTTTATTATGGCAGTCGGGTTTCTGTCTGACACATATCATCTAAAGTAGCATTCCAGCATGCATCTGATTTATCGAAACAATGCCAATTTGGCATTCAAACCCCAGTGTTACTGTATTCATTCCAACTAACTGAGTTAATAAAACAATTAAGGAAGGTAGGAAGGTATGCTATAATTAGATCCTGAAAGATCACCAAAATGCGTCCCAAGAAGTATTTTCTAGTGTGGGCCTAGCTGGCTGTCTGTTCAGCGTCGATTATTCTCTCATTGATTTTAGTAGTTTATTGTTGCTGATTATGCATTGTTTCCAGCATCAGCTATTTTATAGATTATATAACAAAATAGTAACTAGGAGGTTGATGAAAACTAAATTTGAATTGTTGTGATTTATAAGATTAAAAAATTCAGCCTCTAACTGACATACTGTTTGCTATAAGCGAAAACAATCCGTTTTTGTTTTGCCTCCCCAGCCCTCGTGGATGTCACTGTTACACTTCTGTTACTCAACCCAGATTTTACAACTGCATGGAATATCAGGTATGAATGACCAGTTGCCCGCATATTAAGTGTACAATGCACACTGGAACTTAAAGTGCCGGAAGTGTAATTCCGGCAAAAATATAACCCAGGGTCTTTTTCGGCATGAAGACCCATAAAATAAGCCGTCCAGACACTTTTTTTATTTGATAATCGAATTGAATAGAGGCGCTGTCACACCAAATTTGTACCGGGTGCCAAATTTGTTCCGGGTACGTCATCCTTATGTAATCCATTCCAAACCTGCCTGGCAACAGACGATCGCGTCGAATGACGTAGGAAGGTTCAAGAACATTCGCGAACTCGTTCATTGAGCGCGACAAGACAGATAACACTTATTTTGCAAATTCGATTCAACAATTAAATGCAATACAAATATAAAGTAAAAACAAGTGTTATCTAGCGATCCGTTATCTGTATAATGTTATTTCGTCTTTGGCAACATGAGCAAGAATGTTTTTCGAAACCTGCTTTATACACTCAGTTTACTAGCTAAATTTGATTAAAAAATTACGTACAATACTAATATAAAGTAAAAACAAGTGTTATCTAGCGATCCGTTATCTGTATTATGTTATTTCGTCTTTGGCAACATGAGCGGGAATGTTTTCTGAAACCTGCCTGGCAACGGACAACCCCTTACGTAATCTGTTGTTCGTTGCCTGGCAACGGACAACTGATTACGTACCCGGTACAAATTTGGCAGCCGGTACAAATTTGGTGTGACAGCGCCAACACATTTAAAACAGCCAAGTATCAAGAGGGGCGATCGTTAAGTTGAATTTGTGGGCGCCTCCATTATATTATTTACAGGGCTCTCAAGTTTTGAACTGATTTCAGTGTGAGATTTTGTCGGGGGGGGGGGGGGGGGGGGGGGGGGGTATATTAACATGTGACTGCATACAAATGTGTCGAGAGACATGGTGACTAATGTAATATAGTAAGCATTATTGGCCCTTAGCACTTATATTCAGAAACAACACTGCCTCAAAAGGCTATTGGCCTAAGCAACACCAGTAGAGGCATATACTTTTCCCTGAAATTGTAAACGTTGCAAACGCGCAAAAATATATATTTATGTTGCATTCAATCCAATGCTTAAAATTAGGGGTGCAACGGATCACAAAGCTCACGGTTCGGATTGGGTCACGGTTTTTGAGTCACGGGTCGGATCATTTTCGGATCAACAACAACAATAAAGATAACAAGACAAATGTGACTTTAAATAAAATCTTTTAACTGTGTAAAAACAAAATAAAGTGAGAAATTAGGTAATAATCCTGCTTCCTTTTAAGCATGGTCAATATTTAAAAAAATTGCAATTTGAGGCATTATTCCTTCTTCTTTTTAACATGGATAGGATAGTAAATAATCCCTAACCCTGGATTTACAATTCAGGATGTCTGCATTGCCTGGGGAGTTTAGAGTCTACACTCTCCCAAGGCAATGCAGACATCCTTATCTTCTTTTTTTTAGTTTGGTAGCGAAATACAGTTTCTGTGGTGTTTTATTTTGCATTTTGTAAATCCATTGATTTCGGTTGGGAGACTCATGCTCATTGCAAGGGGGGTTGGTTGTAGTCTTTTCGCTCGGTTCTAGCCCTACTGTATATACGCGAAAAGACTACAACCAAACCTAAAGACGTCCGGTTCCGGTTCCGGTTTACGTTTCAATGGGATTTACGGAACGCCAAATAAAACACAACAGAAACTGTATTTCGCTACGATACTTGATGATGTTGTTAATACCGGAATTGTCCTCTAAACATGCGCTGATCACGTCAACGCACAACTTTTTTTTTTAATCAGCCGATCCGCGGATCACTTGCGTCCCGAACCGTGATGGTTGATCCGTACGTATGGCGACACATTAGTGCCATAATTCACTAATGTGATAAAAGATGCATTCGGGCGTATTATATTATTCCACACGCGTAGATATTAACTGCGAGCGCGCAAATGATCTCTGCGCGCGCAAAACAGCCTCTCGCGCGCGCAAAACCTCTCGCGAAAGATGTTTTACGCTCTCGCTCGAATTTCATTTCGGCACTATGGGGGAGGGAACCAAGGCAGGGCGGGCTTTCCTATGATTGGCCGTTTCTGAAGCGCGATATTTGATTGACAGCCCTCCTCTCATTCAATTCTGAATTGTACAGTAAATGGCTGAAACGATAGTGACGTATTGTAACTCCAGATTCTATGAGTATAGGCGCAGCCTTTTAAGTGTCGGCCTCATTGTCCTTTAAATAGCTGAAGAAAAGCTGTTTATTGGGAGCAGAACGTCCGCCGGCGCCCGACTATCTGCGAAATGCGGACGTCGTTGAGGCACGCCGCACGCGGACGTAATTGAGGCCCAAGCTGTTGGTGGTCGGGGATTACACATTTTTCAGTGCTACGGCTCACGCCTAGGGATAACCCAATAGCGATAGCCTTAAAAGGCTGCGCCTATACTCATAGAATCTAGAGTTACAATAAGTAACTATCGTTTCAGCCATTTACTGTACAATTCAGAATTGAATGTGAGGAGGGCTGTCAAATATCGCGCTTCAGAAACGGCCAATCATAGGAAAGCCCGCCCTGCCTTGGTTCCCTCCCCCATAGTGCCGAAATGAAATTCGAGCGAGAGCGTAAAACATCTTTCGCGAGAGGTTTTGCGCGCGCGAGAGGCTGTTTTGCGCGCGCAGAGATCATTTGCGCGCTCGCAGTTAATATCTACGCGTGTGGAATAATATAATACGCCCGAATGCATCTTTTATCACATAAGTGAATTATGGCACTAATGTGTCGCCATACGTACGGATCACGGGAAACCCGTGAACCGTTGCACCACTACTTAAAATATATCGGTTGCATTCAGTAGGCCAATGCTGTGGTAAAGTATGACCAAGTGTTTTTTTCTGTTCAATAGATAGAACTTTATCAATCCCCTGTAGGAGAAATGTGTTAATGTTTGTCCCTATAAAACAATAATGGTAAAAAAAAAAAATACAAAACATGATGGTAACTCTTAAGTCCAACCGTCCAATCTGAAGGCTCTACTTAACCTCTCCCCCTTCTCACTTTCACCAATGCAAAGCGAATAGAACTGATTAGGGGAGGGTGTAGCCTAACTAGTTTGTGAACGACCCAGAGAAACACAACACAACACAAATTCAATGTGAACATGTATGAGGCTTTGTAATAAAATCCAGGACGATTTTGAAATTCCGCCCGGACACATTTTTTTTAAAAGTGTCTCAAAAAGAGGTCATGTCAAGAGGACGTCTGGTTACCCTACGTACGGGGAACCCATTTGATTCCTACCTGTTCCACTGTTAAATAGCGGCGCAAATTGGTTGGCGCTATACTGTTAATTCCGCTGCGTGAGAAATACGAAGTGCGGCGTGTGAGCGTGTGCATGGGTTGAATTGCGTGTGTCTCACGCCAAATGTGTGAGACTTAAGAGCCGAGTATTTACGGTAGCTTGTTCACACTGTCCCTAGCCATATCATTGAAGCAATTTGGGCTGTTGGCATGCTCTGGGCAAGCTCTATACTCGATTATCAATGAAAAAGTGTCTGGTGGGCTTATTTTATGGGTCTTCATGCCGAAAAAGACCCTGCTTCAATTTTCGCCGGAATTACACTTTAACCCAATTCTGGAGAGATAATGTCCCTCAAATACTCTGCTAGAAGGAATTTATGCTACTGAATCTGTTTCAAAATGTACAAACTGCACCTCTGCCAAACTGGATAATAAATAAGGGAAGCCCAACAATTCACAGAGCCCCAAAACTTCAATTCTGTGACCTTGCTATAACATTTCAATATCGCTCTAACACATACTTGCACCTAGTGGTTCAAGGAATTGATTCTCTTTGTTGAGAACCATGTTGCAAGAACGTGTAAAAACATTGTTTCATATACATTTTATCAAACAACTGAAAGGGTTTACTGCGCCTAACCCTTGTTTTTGAATATAGTGAGAATATATTTCCAAGCAGTACATGGTATTCAATTAATGATGCCTTGGGTGTTGCAGAAAGGAGCTGCTCCAATGTGGTGTACTTAACCCAGAGAAGGACCTCTACCTTGGCAAGCTTGCCCTTACAAGGTTTCCAAAGAGCCCTGAGACATGGATTCACAGGTATGACCTAACACAACCAAAATATAGTGGAAGGCTGTACAAAAATTGTCTCTTTCAAATGGCTGTTTTTTCTAGTAAACAGGCTACATTTCAGTTATTCCGTGCACTGAATTACATTACATTTATTTAGCTGATGCTTTTGTCCAAAAAATCTTTCAATAAGTGCATTCAAAAATGAAGATGCAACCTAAAAATAGCAAGTGCATATAAGTCCTTAAAGCATATTGCTTATTTAAGTGCAATAATATGGAAATATAGAATAAGTGTTCTTATTTTCATTAGTGGAAGATGTGTAGGGAGTGCTCGTTCCACCATTGTGGAGCCAGGACGGCAAACAATCCAGATTTAGTTTGACTGCCGGTGGGGTGCTCTAGTAGTTAGGGAGTAGTGACCTGTTCTGCAGTCATTGAGTGACGTGCTGGACAGGCTGGGGTTTATGGTTTGGCCATGATGTCGATAGTAGGATGGGCCTAAGCCATTGGCAGAACTATAGGCACGTACCAGTGACTTAAATTGGTTTCAAGCAGCCATTATTAACCATTGGTAACATTGAATCGGCATTAGGGATAATAAAAAAATAAATAACTTAAATTCATTCTAACATTTGAACCCAATCTTCCTTTTCAGACGCTGGGTGATTCTGCAGTTCCTTCAGCAGTGTTGTGCACAAAAGGGCTGTAGGAAGGAGCAGTGTGAGGGCTATCTGTGCCATACTGAAGCCATGGGAAGCAGCCAAAACCTTTGCACGCATCAAGCAAAACTCCTTCACCAAGAGATGAGCGTGTGTTCTGAGGCAGCCGGCCGCTACCCCAGCAATTATAATGCCTGGTCCCATCGTATCTGGGTGCTGCAGCACATAGCAAAAGACAACGTTGAGGTACATGGCGCTGTCTTTTATTTTTTAATGATGAAGTACAATTTCTGATTTTGGTTATCAATTTAATAGATATATATAGTAGTAGGTAAAATGAAGGAAATCAAGTGTAGTATACGTATCTCATCCAATGGCCTTTTTCCATATGCCCGTTTTGCCACGCCGGTTCAAATCATGCTGCGCTGGTATGCTTTACCAGTTTAAACGCACAGATCTGTCACGAGCCACACTGAGCTTGACAACCTCCAGAGTGGTTCCAAGGCACGCCCCACCCTATATATGGAAAAGGTCCCCGAGATAAAGACCCCTAATATACACAAAACGTCCTTTTTGCAATCTTTTAAAATGAAAAATGAAGCTGGATACATTAAGAAAATGTAGCTTTGTCCATCTCTTCTTTCCCCACTTCCACCAGGTTTTCCTCGAGGAGTTCTCCTCCATGCGTCGATGGGTTTCTATGCACGTCTCAGACCACAGCGGCTTCCACTATCGGCAGTTCCTGCTTCAGGCACTTTTAACGGAGCTCTGCAAAGCCCCCCACACGTCCACCGCAGCTACCACTCTCTATCAACAAGGCACTACAACGACCAGCCCGAGTGCCCGCCTCACGGAAACCAGGGCGGCATTCGGGTTGGACCCATCCAGTACAGAGAGGCAGCTGGGCGGCGGGACGATAGCACAGCTGTTTGACCTGGAGATGGAGTTCTGTTCAGAGCTCATCCACTCCTACCCCGGCCATGAGGCTCTTTGGTGTCACAGGTACGAACGCTCATGCAAGAGAGCAGGGTTCCATTCAGAATACATTGATATATTCTCGCATCATCTTCTATCTATCTTGTTGTTTACGAGGAATGGGTTAACCTAGCGATTTTTAGTGCTTGGCACTTGGTTCTATGAACATCCTTACTGTACCGACAGGCGTATATTTTCTTCTTCTTCTGACAAATGCAATTATTGTAAGTCGCTTTGGATAAAAGTGTCTGCTAAATGCTCTAAATGTATGTGTAATTATATTCCCTCCTAAGAATCTGCATGGCCTAGCCGTTCTGATTTGTTAGACATTGTGATAATATTTGACGTTTCTTCACCTCAGGAGGCAGGTGGTCTTTTTGTGGCACAAATGGAGACGGGACCATCCACATTTCCCCTGCAACAGCAATGAAGGCAATTGGTTACATTTGAGTATTTCGAAGGATAATGGACAGGCGTTCAGCAGCGTTGAAGGGAGCATCAACGGACTGCCGTGTGGTGATGCCATGGAGGTAGACGGGCCACCAGACCCATGTAATGCCAAGCAACTCAAGGGAGGTCCTCTGATGTCCGGCTCTCTGGCCCTCACAGCTGAGCACAGCTTTGTTTCCATTCTACTTGATGACTGTGGCCACTCGGAGCAGAGACGCTTTGCCCTCGCATACAGGAAGTGGTTGGGTCATATCAGTCGTCAGTAGTCTTGAAAAACAGTTAACACCGACCCCTCCAGGTTCTTTAAGATATATCTTTAGACACAGATTAAATGTACTCTATACTTTGGTGCTTCCCTCTTTCCATATGATGATAAATAAAGGGATGACCCTAAATAGGTATTTTCTTTGATATTTCTAGTCGAAGGTGCCTGTCACTTTCCCACCCTCACACCGTACTGGAACCTATGGTCATGCTTTATCACGTGTTTGCCACTTCCAACTAAATGCCGGGTTGTTGGTTTTAGCTCTGAGTCTGCACTAGGAACTAAGTATAACCAATAATGCCACATTGGTGGAGCTATGCAAAACTATTCAACACTTGTCAGGAGTCCTATGTTACAATATGACACAACCAGTTTTTAAACACCACAACAATATTGGTTCACGTGAGAAAGTTCCTCCCATGGATGAATAAAGTATGTCTTCCGTTTAAAAAGCTCATATTGTCAATATTCCATGATATGATGATAATAAAAATATAAATGAAATGGTTCTCATTGGGGTAAAGGAACTTAATGCGACCGTACTATGTTAAGTAAAAGGGTGTGAGTTTATGATGAATCAAATTAGCTCACTACAGGGGAACCTTCTCGTTACCAGAAGAGCTAATAGTCTTGTTAAATATTGAGTGAAGAAATATGGTCAGAGTAAATTGGCCATGACCATTTAGGCCAGAAAGATGATACTTGTCATATTTCCATTAACTGGCATTTCATTATCGATGATTGTAGATTATGGTTAATGGATACAAGATTTTCAGTTTGGTCATTCTTTCTAGACGATCGGCTGAGTTAGCGGAGCCCCATGTTGGTCAGCCTGGACCATCTCATGAGGATACACTCATGAGGGAATCTGAACAGATCACAGCAGAAAAACGCATCAGAGGCAGAATTCAAAAACGGACACCAATTTCAGGAAATCAGACAACACGTGCACCACAGACACACACTCAGTCTATTTATATTTGGTAATGTTCTCACTACTTATTTTAGTATGTTTGATTAACTTGTATTTTTAAATTGACATGGAAATTTAGTTTTGATTCTACTTATAAAAGACCCGAACTATTTTGGCAGTGTATCTGTTTAACTGATCTAGCCAGCCTCCCAGACGTGAGGGATATGACAGATGAGTCTCCTCTGGATGGAGTCCCAGGTGAAGTTCTGATGGCCCAGCAGCTCTGAGCTTGTGGCCTTGCAATCTGGGTTCATTGGGAGAGATGTCTGATACAAAAGGAGAACAATTGATCCTTCGAACAACACTTGGTTGGATCTGAAACTACAGCTGTCTGAGTAGCATCACACTGATTCATCTGGCAACTTCGTGTTCGAAGGCTGTTCCTGGATACAAATGACAGAAACTTCCTTCAATCACTAGGACAATCAATCGCCATGACGATAATATCAAGATAATCATCTTCCCTATTACCAACATCATCATGAACTAGTAATTAATATAACTGAGAGAAGGGGAAATACCCTTTTCCAAATGTATATAGTTTTATCAAAGAATGTGAAGCCTGTAATGAACGATGTGGACTTGGCCGATGTTTATTGTGCACTCAATGCCCCACACATGACACCGGAAATTAAAAGTAAAAGATTGTACTCGGCAATAAAGGCATGGCATACTCTTTTTAAAAAAAACATGCATGCTTAGATTTGTGTCTGGAGCAGTGTGTTCCATTGAGGATACTCAGTTTGGGTAGAAGCAGTCTCCTGTCAGAGCCTCAGGGGACAGGTACCACTGCGGGCCAACCAACAGAGTCAGGTATTTGCGTCCACCACTCGGCTGACGCCCAGGTCCACCACCTGGACACCAGCAGGGTGTCAGATTTCATGTCCCGATGGAGGACCTGTTAAAATAAAAAACCGTACTCAACAAAATAATCACACAATGCTTAATAGGCTACCGTGCACTGGGTCTGTAGTGGTCTAAAAATAAGAGTAACTTATTCACAAGCCATAACCACAAACGGACAAACTAACCCCCTCAGTCAAATAAATAAGTAATAATTATATAATAAATAATATATAGATATTATAATCATAATAATCATAACTTATTATAAAAAATCACCGTTAAAGAACTGCGTTTAAACAAAATACTTCTACAGTAAGCTGTGTATATATATATATATATATATATATATATATATATATATATATATTTATATATATGACTGGAGATAGGATAGGTTAATTCACTTGAGGTGGTAAACAGTCTGGTTATGTTTTCTCTTGCCAGAAGGACTATCTAGAAGGACTAAGCTACTTTGAGATTCCCCTGGAATTCCCATGTTTGTTTCTAGTGTAAAGCAAGCAAAATAATAAATAAATGAAAAAGCAAGTTGATATCTTTTTTTTTATATATAAGTTTCGGAGTTAATTAAATAATATCTGGGGCTTTAGCCCTGAATGAAGCAGCCTAGTGACACCACTGCTTATGCCTACTGTCTTTATTCAGCCTATTCTTGGTGGTGGATATTAAAATAAAGAAAAGCTGATGCCATTTCCCCAGGGCTGCAAAAAGATTATCAACTATCTTCAGCATGAAATATCTTTCCCAATATCCCTGCTGTATATGGTTATCAGCACCTGAGGTCCCAGCGCAGATCCTTCTGGCACCCCCTTCTAGACAGATAGTATACATGTAGTTATGCCATCAAATTGCACACATTGCTTTCCTTCTGTATAATAGGAAAAAGTCGGCTCGGGAAAACCAATATTGGCTTGCCTCATTAATGAGATATCGTGGTTGACGATAAGCCAGTATCAAAGTGTGCTGTATCTTGTCGACAGATTCCAGCAACTGGTGCTGTGTTTCACCTGTTTAAAAAACGGATGAAATACTTTTACAAAAATAATTATCTAAGATTTGCCACAATGCTGTCTACAATCTTAGCTAGAACTGCAAACATAAAAATGAGGCATTAGTTGTTCTTCATACTATTCGGTCCCCTCCCCAAAAAAGCAGACGATGAGCAGATTTCCAATCACTTTATTCCACTGAATCTACTAGTAAAATTAAGTTAGTTAAGTTAAGTCTGCAGGAGTTCTGCTGTAAAATAATTAAAACTGTAGAACCTATACACATATCCATATCGTGGAGTGTATGGACGTCCTCAAGGCGGGCCAATGGTTATAAGCTTTGCTGTTATGGATTGGGCCTCATTCTCTTCGAGTCCCCGGATTCTCCCTGCTTTTCTCTCTTCTTTTTACCTTCTTCTTCTCTAAATTGGTTCCTGTTGAAGAACAAAAAAACATCAGTCCTAAATTATCAAGAGACAAAGTTCCTTATGACATTATTTACATCTTATGATTATGAATATGATCCGAATGATTTCAAATAAAAAATGTAATTACCGTGAAGAATGCATAATCTAATATCCAGTCCAATACCTAGATGCCAATGGTTTAAAGTCTATATCTGTCTGAAATGTATGCAGTGGAATTTGTACACATTTTCAATCTAGTCTTAGCATTACCATATTTTTATCATACAAGATGTTCTAAACATTTTATATTATCTTAAGTCTTTTATTTAATAACATTTTATATTGATTAGATATAAGATTAAATGTTTTATGAGACATTATACAAGCTAGATAGATCTGTAGACTGGATCCCACCTCGACTGCCATCGCCTCCCACTGTTCCACACGCGGCCAAACGACGGCAGCCAGTCTGCGTTGGTCTGGGAGCTGTGGTCAAAGTTAGCTCCCACTCGGTTAGGAGGAAGCTTCTTAACCTTCTCCTGCTCTTCTGGAAACACAAACACAAGGTATTACAGAAACTTCTCCCGAAACACAAAGTTCAAGGTATGACCGGAACTCTTCAATGAAAAACTGTCTTCCAGATATTTTAGGCGTTGTGGAATAGCGGCCAGGGGTCTCATTTATAACCGTTGCGTACGCACAAAACGGGGCTGAAAGTTGCGTACGTGACTTTCACGCCAAGGTTGTGATCTATAAAAAAACCAACTTGACGGGAAAATGTGCGCAGCCCTAAGCAAACTCTGACCCATGCGTACGCATGGTTTGGAGGAAAAGGAGAATTGGCGACACAGACGGTGTGGTGGTGAACTGAAGTCAGACCGAAGAATTGCAGAGTGAGAAGAACGATTATGTTTTATCATCGCCCTTCATAAATTTAATTTCAACCCGTATCATGCGTTAAATCCTAATCAGAATAATTTAAATCCACTGCGTTATTTCTCAGTTATAACTCCAGAAATATCTCCTTAGAATAGAAATAAAAAGAAATTCTCTATATTTAATCCCGTCACTCCATACTGTCCACTGACGGCGCGACTGCATGGAATAAAGCATCTGTCCAACATGTGTCAATAACATAATATTTTTATGTGACACTGTAAACACCTGTAATCCTTAGCCCAAGTGAAGGAGTTCAAGTACCTCGGGGTCTTGTTCGCGAGTGAGGGTATGGAGCGTGAGATTGGCCGGAGAATCGGAGCAGCCGGGGCGGTATTGCGTTCGCTTTACCGCACCGTTGTAACGAAAAGAGAGCTGAGCCGCAAGGCAAAGCTCTCGATCTACCGGTCGATCTTCGTTCCTATCCTAACCTATGGTCATGAGGGCTGGGTGATGACCGAAAGGAAGAGATCGCGGGTACAAGCGGCCGAGATGAGTTCTCTCAGAAGGGTGGCTGGCGTCTCCCTTAGGGATAGGGTGAGAAGCTCAGCCATCCGTGAGGAACTCGGATTAGAGCCGGGTGATTACAAACTGATTATCCAAGGCGTTCTCGTCAGTCTTATTACCGTAACCCTATAAATACAGAGGTGAGCGCCGTGGTAATGCTGCACCATATGGCACTTCTGGCGGACCATGCAAATGGCAGGATTCGGAGGGAGAGGGTAGGCCTATTTAGGGACCATAACGATTTATTGGTAGAGGCTACATAAAAATATGTAACTATGTCAGACCACTTCTTTTTTTAATTCTGGGACAGTGCGCTCCGTGCTACTGACAGAGTTCACTGCTGCAGCAACATGTTGCCACTCACTCTGCTTTTTGTTGTTGGCGTTCCC
The DNA here is from genome assembly GCF_026213295.1 of Gadus chalcogrammus. Classification (NCBI taxonomy): domain Eukaryota; kingdom Metazoa; phylum Chordata; class Actinopteri; order Gadiformes; family Gadidae; genus Gadus; species Gadus chalcogrammus. Next base: position 25,603,500 of record NC_079417.1, on the reverse strand, counting down.
AATCCCGTGACCGCCGAAAAAACTACCTTTCGGGCCTCCATCTCACCCACAAGCGTCTCCACTTCAACCTCCGTGAAATTTCGCTTCTTTGATTTTCTCAGTACTTCTGCCATTGTTTCCAACAAGACATAATACCGGCATCTGAGTCTGTTTTATATGCAGATCGCATTCATGAGGTCATTTGCATTGACCATTTATGGTTAAAAAGGGGCGTGTAGAGGGCGGAACGTGAAGCTGATTCAGCTGCGCACAATTGTAGTCAGTATGTGATTTATAAAGCAAAGATTGCGTACAGGTGTGCGAACGCAGTGTTTTAAAAATCTGAATATTTTTTGGCGCACGCAAAACTTGGCTTCTGGGCGTACGCACATTTTTAGTAACGATCCCACGCACAGTTTTATAAATGAGACCCCAGGGCATTAGGATTAGCAGAGCCGGGAAAACACACTCTGCTCATAACAGGGACAATTCCCGGACGGGGTTAGGATGAGTAAGGGTAGTAGGATTTGGGTTAACATCTCTTACTGTGCTTGAGGAAGTCTTGGAGGCTTGGGCCGACCTCTGCTCCTTCTGAACCCTCCTTTAGTGGATCACTTTGAAGCCATGGGGGGAGGGCCCCTATAAAGACAGTTTATAAATAGATAAACTCGTTCAGACAGGTTCTAGCAGATATGGTTATCGGGCCACATACAACTGTTGATTGACTATGGGACAGAATCAATACGATGACTCTACAGAGGAGCGCTCTATGGGAGCATCGTTAAAGCCTCTTCATGAACAACCAGGATGGCTGCCCCTGATGTGTCACACAGTTCTTTGCTCTGACTGGTGTAGGTCTTTCCAATTGCGTCCAGAGGCAATTTGGTCTTTGCCCCTTGTAAAATCGAAAATCGACCACATTTGCAAAATGGTCGAGTCCAACACACACATGCACACGCACACAGACACACACAGTTTAACTGTCCTAGGTGTCTATTTGGACATGTGAAATTGTTAACAATAGCACTCTGAAAATTAGGCTCACTGCTGCATTCTGCATCATGTGCAGAGGAAACGTGGTGCACACTGGTAGTTGTGCAGTCTACAATAATGTAATACTTTACTATCCAGACTAAATTATCCAGATATTGCAGACAAGACGGCTCCAGCTCATTCAGGTGCCTGAACTGGTCCATGTTTGCCTAGGAGTGGGTGATCTTATTTGGTCAGTGGGCGTGAGATGTAGGACAGTATTCTGATTGCATTTCAGTTTTCAATACATTTTATTCTTCAATGTGAACTTTATATAATTTACTTGTGTATAAAATGTACTATAGTAATACAATTTAATCATACAGTAAGAAATTAGAAAGCAAACACGTTTCAAGCATTTGCTCAAATGCATAAAAAACATTTGCCATTGTTACACAAGGTTTGTTACCTGTGTGAACATTTCCATCGTTTGAAGGATCCTGTGAGAAAAAAAAGTTCTGGTTATGTCAGGCTTGCAGATATCTGCTAAAATAACACTCTCAACCTGTTACCCATCATTGTACTGTGCTGTATTTCTCTACAAATATGAATTCATATTTATTCACAAGTTCTATTCATACTAATACATGTTCCATAAACCCTCCAGCATTTGATTGATTGTGTCTTGCTGAAGGACCAAATTACTTTCAGACCATGTTTTTTCCACCCCGACCCTAACTTCTCTAAATAAATATATTTTATACCACCAAACTCCTTGACTTAATATGCTTGGACCCATCTCTAAACCCATCACATGTTCTTTGGAAAGATGTGCTGGATCTTATTTCACAAACTAAACTCATTTGAAAAACCTCCTCAGCCAAAGTCAATGTCCATCTACCTGATGACCAATGAACGTCAGGCCTTTCCCTGGTCCCGCCCCATCAGCCTTTGCTTTAACCCAGCTGGGCCTGGCGCGCTCCTTTGATCCCAGAGGTCTAGCGGACAGAAACAAACACAGCATTTGAACTGCTCAGGGGTATAATCAGTGGACATCATTCAGCTAGGCTAATTAATTACTCTAGAGGTGATGCGTTAACAAGACTACCAGTAGTATACATGTATAGAGGCAATATGTTAAACCAGACTGTTTTGTTGGTCACTGCAATGTATTAACCACCTAGTGTAGTCTTACCTAGCAGCCTCCTCCACAGGCGTCCCTTGACTCGGACCTCCGTTCGACAGCTCCTGCTCAACCTCAGGCTGATGTGTGTGTTCAGGAATTATCAACAGGACGCAAAGATGTACATATACACACACACACACATACGCACGCTTTATAATTGAATACATTATTCAATATTCTACTACTGAGAAAGTGGTGTCTGCCCGTAACCAAGGCAAGTGCCTTCAAAACTGGAGTTGGTTGCAGGGCGCTACAGTCTGCCGCAGCCCACTTCTACTAGCTCAGAATGGGTTTAATGCAGAGAATGAGTTAACCCTTTGGGATAAGTAAAGTATATTTTGTTCTCCTTCAAATCCATTGAAAACTTGCTCTGATAATCTAACCCGCTACAGCTAGAGTTACCAAGGTAAACAGGTGCAAACCACAAAGAAACTCATCTGAACAAGTTTGGGACAGATACTGCGATGGATACTGCCATGGTAACCATGGAGACAAACCTCTGTAAAGGACTGAAGAACCTCCAGGCGATGCCTCTCCTGGCACTGGATCATATGTGTATGCTGTAGGACAAATAAATACATTATTATTATTATTGTTATTATTATCATAACCCATAACCAAAAATAAATAAAAACTGGCTCTCTAAAATCTTAGCTAGAACTTCAACAATCAGGTGGCACTTTTCTCAGAAATGCCGAACATCAGCAGATATCCAATCAAATTTCCCATTTTATCGTTAAAATTGAGATAGTGAAGTTAAGTCTGCAGGAATTCTGTGTAAAACTACTTGAAACGTATCACTTATCGATAGATTTATGATGACATATAAAGATGTAATACCGTCTTATTAATCATAACTCGAAACCACCTTAGCCTAACCCCTAACTCATATAGGTAGGTATACTACCCGACAAAATGGTGGTGTTCACATAGGCTGTCAAACTGCTGTCGGAGGGCGGGATTTTAGCAGAGCACAAAATAGTAACTGTGACGTGTTGGATGTTATTTTAATGATGCCATGAATTTCCTCCCATCTCCGTGTCCTTGTGGGGCCTCTTACAAATGGGCATAATCCCTCACAGGCTCAGCAAGTCTAGCCTCAAACTGGTTAGAAATAAACAGAGAATAGGCCGCAATACAAATATGTATTTTGGGCGTGAAGGTTGGGTTACCCTAAACTGCCTCGTAGGACTTGTGTATGGAGTAACAGCTCAGAGGAAGACAATCTCTCTGGCCAGGGTTAAGCGAGCATTGAAACAGGAATTGATCTACTGACTCGCCAATGGACTGAAAGGATCATGCTTGAGAAATAGAGCATATTACCTGTAGAAGGACTGTATCCTCCTTCTCCACATAAGAGGCCAACGCTTTATCCACCTCCGCTTTAAATCTTAACAGGAAGGGTAGATGTTGAATAAAGAAAAGTCCCACACACCTTAAGCCACAGAACAGATAAATCTATACCTCTCAGTGGCCTCGGTTGTGATGAGGACCTTATCCATAAGTTTAGGTTCGGCCTTGTACTCCCACCAAAACCTCTGGGTGTTCTTCTTGTGTTCGGGTCTGAAAAAAAAAGAAATGCAAAGAAATGTAAAACGTATGGATAATGACCGTAGAAAGCGTTTGGGAAAGCCTTGGGATAAAACATCTCTCACGTAGCCATGTGCTCCAACAAGCCCCCGTGTAAAACAACCACGTTGCCGTCGGTGACGTTTCTCTCCATTTCAATTCCACAACAGTAACACCAGAAGGTCCCTCCATGCTTAGTCCCATCAAACCTCTCCACCTGGGGGCTCTTAATCGTTTGTCTGGCCTCCTTCACCTAGAACCCAATGAATTGCATGAGTACACACACAGACACAGATACACACACACACACACCTCAAGAGATTAACTTTATTTAGACCGGTCGTTTCCAGGCGTTTGCATGTCCTCATATTATTAGGATGCCAGTCATGTTATCTCATTGGGCACTTTATTAGATAGACCTGCTGGTTAATGAATATAAATCAATCAGCCAATGATGTGGTAGAAACGCAATACATGAAAGGAGGATTCAGACATGGTAAAGACTACATGGACTTGTTGTTCGCACCATATATTATAATGGGAAAGGAATGTGATCTAAAGTGCTAAATGACCGTGGAGTTGTTGAGAGAATGGGCTGGGGTGGTTTCAGCATCTCAGAAAATCGAAGAGAGAAGAGGTCAGAGATGATGGCCAGGTTCCAGCCAACTGGGAGTCGAAGGGAACTTTAATAACAGAAGACCCTCACACCAGGTTCTCCTGTCAGTTACCCAGTGGGGACTGAGAATACAGCAGCCACAGCCTCACCACAACAAGACACTCCGTAGGAGACTGGAGGAACCCATCTCCTGGCCTGGTCTGACACATTTAGACTGGAGAGCCCAGTCTCCTGGCATGGTCTGACACATCAAGACTGGAGAGAAAGCTCTCCTGGCCTGGTCTGACACATCGAGACTGGAAAGACCCTTCTCCTAGCTTGGTCTGACAGATGAAGAATCCTAAAGGGCGGCATGTTGCCCTTTTTATGTTCTTTTCCATTGCTCACAGTGAGTTCAGTGGAACTGACTGGAAGCTTATCGGGCTCTTGTAGGAAATGTTGCCCTTTTTAGCCCACCTTAACTATTAGTACTATTGCTTGGGTATAGATTTTGGTATTAATCTATCTTTGCTAATTATCACTTCACAGATAGAGTTGGTTCATCCAGAGCTTGTCGAGACGGTCCTTGAAGGCGTTCAGGCTGGGTGCAGAGACTACTTCTTCTGTGAGGGAGTTCCATGAATCTTCAACTCTGTTGGCCCGTTGTGCTGGTCTGCACTGCAGTATATTTTCTCCAGTTTCTGGCTATGTCCGCGGGTTTTTCGCGGTACAGCTAGTCCTACATGGGTTGGAGTGTCCACTTTGCCGGTCAGGATCTTGTACGTCTCAATCATGTCCCCACGGCTACGCCTGTATAATAGGGACGGCAGATTCAGTGATCTGATCCTCTACGGGTTGGTTCCTCAGTTCTGGTATCAGCTTGCTAGCTCTTCGCTGTACTCTCTCCAGATTGTCTAGATCTGCAGGCAGCCTTGCCAGACCGACACTGCATGCTCAAGATGGAATTGTTTGGAATCGTTTTACCTTCTCTATGAATTTGAGGATCACAACTTTCAGTCGGCTTTGGTGGCTCTTCCCGAAGATGTGCTTCTTTCCACAGAAGAATGTCTGTCTGCATACGGCGCAGTGAAATGCACCCATTATGGCAATCTATTTGGTTTACAAGATTACATGGCCTATTTTTTTAAACTGAAATGACCCTTGTTCAAACATACAATTAAATTTGATAAAACATATGTAAGCGCACGACGCGATCAGATAACGACGAGCCACAATAAGCAATCATCCGCCGGACAGTTTATAGCGTAACACCAAAACATGGAGACAATCAACTTCCCGTCGGACTTTTTATACTGAAACACAAAAGCATGGAGCAAAACAGATACTCAAACCAATAGTTGAATTGTTATTTTTAAAACAATTAAGATACTTATCATCATCGATACAAGTATTATTGTTCATGTCTGGTCGTTGTGTTCGATTGATGGGGTTTAGTGATGCAACGGGAGGGTTACCAAAGCATCACTTCCTCCAGAGATAGCTGCGTTTATACGAGCTGCTACTGGTAATATCCAATCTTTTATAATAATGACATATTAACAATGATGATATATCATGCTCATTATAGTATTCAAGCTGATGCTGTAATGTATAAATCAAATTCAACAGTGAAGAAAATGTGTGGAAGCTGTGTGAATTTGTCAACGCCCAGACCCCCGACTTGCTCAGAGAGGTGTATGCAGTGTTCATATCCAATGAGAGGAGAACGGTAAGATATAATATATGAATATGGAAGTAATATATCAATTTGGAAGTAATATATTAATATGGAAGAAATATATTGGTATGGAAGTAATATATTAATATGGAAGTATATTAGCATGGGAGTAATATATTAATATGGAAGTAATATATAAGCATGGGAGTAATATATTAATATGGAAGTAATATATTAGTGTGAAAGAAATGATCAATGATGTGAGATGTTAAGATTGCCATGGGGAAATTATTTAAAATATTTATTTACAACTGTATGATTCTGCATTTTTGTGTCATTGATTTTAAATCTTCTTCAATTGTGTTTGTAATACACAGGTTCCTCTCTGGAAGCAGAAATCCGGCCCAGGAAATGAACCTGTGATTTGGGTATTCATTACATTTAACTCATTGTAGTTGCCTATACTATATTCAATACCATGTGGATATAGTTTATAAGTTGAGAGTCAATATTTAGAATCAAGAAAAAAATCATGCAAATAACAACTCTACCAATCACTTCAAAGTTGTACATCATAGTTTGGTTTACACAGTCACCGTTATGTTAGTGATGTGTTGTGCCACGGTGACAAGTCAAAGTTGTTAGTGCTATCTGCCAACAGATTAGCCAACTTGTGTGCTTCAACTCTGTGTGTTGTATTTGTTTCTAGGACTATCATGTGATTCTGCTCCACAAGAGCAGCCAATGGGGGCAGAGCTTCATCTATGACCTGGACTCTGTGCTGGATTGTCCCTGCGACCTGCAGCTCTACGCTGAGCAGGCCTTCCGTTCGGACAAGGGACTCAAACCAGCCTTCTGGAGGTAGTGCCAAGGTCCTCATCAGATACTAGCACCATGCTAGACTTAACTTAGCTCAATATACCAGACCTTCAGGACATGTCAAATGGTGACGTAATAAAAATGAACGGAGGAGGCTGGGACTAGAATAAGTTGAACTTGCCTCCACCCTGTTTAGGAAGGTTATCCCTGCTAACGCTAACCTAGCTACTTTCAGCCTGCTTATCATTGCCCAGCTGCCTCCACCCTGTTAAGGAATGCTATCCCAGCTAATGCTAATCTAGCTGCTTCCACCATGTTACAGAAGGCTATTCCAGCTAATGCTAACCTAGCTGCCTCCACCTGTTTAGGAAGGCTATCCCAGCTAATGCTAACCTAGCTGCCCCCACCCTGTTTAGGAAGGCTATACCAGCTAATGCTAACCTAGCTGCCTCCACCCTGTTAAGGAAGGCTATCCCAGCTAAGGCTTTACTGCCTCCACCCTGTTTAGGAAGGCTATCCCAGCTAATGCTAACCTAGCTGCCCCCACCCTGTTTAGGAAGGCTATCTCAGCTAATGCTAACCTAGCTGCCTCACCCTGTTTAGGAAGGCTATACTAGCTAATGCTAACCTAGCCGCCCGCCTCCACCCTGTTTAGGAAGGCTATCCCAGCTAACGCTAACCTAGCTGCCCCCACCTTGTTTAGGAAGGCTATCCCAGCTAACGCTAACCTTGCTGCCTCCACCCTGTTTAGGAAGGTGAGGGTCATCCCTGCCAAGGTTTTCCTCAAGACCTTCGCGTCGGACCGCTCGCACATGAAGCAGGCCGGAGTGTGGCAGAAGCCCCCACCTCCCTACCCCTGCATCCAGACACCAGGTGACCTCTGACCTCCAACGAACCCAAAGACAATCATAAATATCAAATATATAAACTCCAAGTAGGAGCACATGACTAGTTATTCTTCTACACTCTAAGAGCTTCTAATGGCTATTCACAAGGCCCGTGTGTCTTGTCATTGATAAACACTCACATACCAAAGAATCATGGAATGGCAAGCCCTCATAATGTTTGATGAAACAAGGTTTTACCTGAGACCCGAGTAATTTGTTACTAGAGGGTTAGGCACTATAGCCAAACCAACTACCCTGAACTTCCCTTTGCTAACCTTGATCCACAACCCTGGGGTAGTTGTGCTCCACCTTGTCTCAGTCTGTGCTTGGGGTGTTCACATCTGACCGTTTGTCTTCTCTTCTACTTAGATTCGGTGATGAACCTGGATGACTTTATCAGCATGAATCCCCGTGTTGGTGTGGGGAATGTCTTCTCCCTGCCAGAGTTCATCCAACATTTCACAGTGAATCTTTAACCCTGATCAGCTTGTCTTTTGAACTCCAACTAAATTTGTTTAATCTTAATATCCTTCATTCTTTGATATGCAGCGGCTTTTTGGGCTGAATGGCTGGCAAAGTGAATCAATTGTTACTTGGCCCATAACTGACCAACCCACTAAATGTGGTGCAAATCCCTGCCCAACCTTTTGAGATATCCCACACAAAGAAAGACAAGAGGCACACACAGGGCGGAAACATTAATGAAGATCACCTGCTTTTAACAAGCCAGCAACGTTTGTTCTACAGCAAGTCTTTGGTTTACAGCCACCATCCACTACATTTTTTTCCCATGACATAATAGCAAGTTAATACAATAGAGAAAGGTTTTCATACGAAATGATTAATTGTACTGGTGAATGAACAATATTCTTGTCATGTATTTCTGTATACTATATAAATATGTATCAAACAGTGTTTCCCCTTAATTTTTTCCCCAGCAGTGGTGCTCTGTTGTGTACTACTTTGATGTGTGCTAGATAGTGCTGATGTCTGATTCTCACACAGTCTTATAAGAATGTAACTCCAAAGGAAATAGCATGTGAGCACATTATGTGCACAAGCCAAGTTGCCTTGGCATTAGCGCCAATGGTTTCAGTCTAATTTTGAGCCATCCTATCGTCTGTTTTCCATCATACTGCTGTCTCATTGAGATCAAAAATCTCTTTCGGTTCTGACATTTAGTCTAAAGCCATTCATGAGCTAATGCCACCTACAGTAGCATGTGTTTTTATTCTTCTACAGCAGAACATTATTTTGCAGTCAGTATCTTTACATAATAAGTATCCAAAGACAATGACAATGTAACAATTGAGGGGCTTGCATTAGGGGCCACCTATAATAAATAGGTTCCCCCCACGGAAAATCTAATAAAATGAATGCTCATGAGCCGACGCTATGGATCCAGCTGTGGTGTTGCATCCCCTGCTGGACGCATGTTGTGGAAACACTGATTACATCTTTAACTACTGCAGTCAGGATTAATGGAAATATACTGCTGTACATCCCCGATATGGACACAAAATCACCTGCAGTGGTCAGGATTGTATAAAAACTATGTATACAAATGTATCGGACGGTATATAAAAACACAATGGTCGAAGACAGTGGCACCATTAGCTGCCAATACTGAGTAATACAGGCTACAATAATGGACTATAATATACAGTATTTGCTGAAAACAAAGAGAATCACTTGAGATTGTAGGATTGCTTGGACACTTGGTTATATTGCAACCAGGATAAGGAGGATCAATTGCACCTGATGGAAGTCTGTAAACGTAACACATCATGTTCCTCCATCTATATCGGCCTTGCATTTCTTTCCCTAAGCCAGCATAGCAAGAGACCAACAGATCAAGATCAATGAGTGTAGTCAATGACATTATTTCCTTAGTTGAACACAAAGCGGTTCTTCCTGTGGGTTCCTCAGAGTGCATCATGAGCACCATACCTTTCCCTGGGCCTCTTTGGCTGTAAGGCTGAAGCGTCTGAAGTGGGATCTAGGGGGGGGGGGGGCTCAGGAGGCAGAGCGGGTTGCCTGGTAACCTGAAGGTTGCTAGATCGATCCCCGGCTCCTCAGAGTGTTCATGTGTCCCTGAGAAAGACACCTCACCCTGACAGCTCCTGACGAGCTGACTGTAGCCTTGCATGGTTCAATCCGCCGTCGGTGTGGGAATGAATGATTGTAAGACGCTTTGGATAAAAGCTTCAGCAAAATCCCCTAAATGTAAATGTAGGTGGGATCTGCCCTTCATAAGGTCTGATCCTGTATGATCCGATACATCTGCAGCGAGGTCCCTTCCACGCCTTGGGCTTTAGCGTTGTGAGGCCCATCTGTGGGACTGTACCCGGCCGACCGCCCCATGGGGATGAAGCTGGAGGTGGACTTCATCGGTGTGAAGTGAGACGAATGAGACACAGCCGGGCGTCTCAGAAAGCGCCGTGACGTCACCAGCTCGCCGTAGCCCTGGGCATGAGAGAAGGCATAGCCGGAGCGTCGCGAGCTCCCTCGGCGTATGCGAGTTCTCTTCGACAGGGGAGGGGGGGCCGCCTTCGCCTGCCGGGCCTTAAACATCACCTGGAGGTGTCAACAAAGGTCAACAAACAAACGGTCATATCGAACCACAGTTCACAAGCAAACTGTTCCCATCTAGGTTTCCATCTCATCCTGAATCTGATCTAAGATAAACTATATGTTATATTGTTTTGTTCAGGGGTGGATTTGCCACAGCCATATATCGGGGGGTTGAGTATCATAATTATGATAGTATTATTATTACAGAATCTATGTTTTTGTCTGTCGAATGTGTCATGTGCCAGCAGCTGATTCTCAAAATTCTCACAACTGTCTTCCATTCTTAAGCTAATTGTTTGCTGTTGTCACTGAGACCTGAACTTCTACTTGACTGTTTACAGCATGTAACATAGCTACATTATTTTAAGCATTGCCTAATTCATACATTATAAGCATTAATTTTCACATATCATTACCTATATTACAATTAGCAATACCCCTAACATACATTACTATAAGAATTACCCCTAACTTACATTAATATAAGCAATACCTCTACCGTACCTTATCGTTAATGGTTGGCCAGAGCAGGATGGTGAGGAATCGGTATGTGAGGACAGGGAGCACACACAGGATTGAGGTGAGGAGGATGGTCAGCCACACGTTGCTCTGGTTCAGAGTGTTTCTGGCGGTTCCTTAAAACACACAATGTTGTCACGACAATCCATCCTTTATCTATTGCCTAATCCTTTCTGACTTCAGACAAGGGGCAGAGTAGGACCCTTTTTCAGCCCAGGGGTTTCAGGCCCGTACCGGCCCCCTGCGGCCAGTGGCCACAACGACAAGTGGCCACTGGGCGCAGTGTGAAGCTCCTACCACTAAGGGGTGCCCCCGCACCGCAGCCCGAAATACATTTCAAAGGTGACCGGCACGATCGTCCCGATGGCCACCCCCATTTTTTTAATTCAGAGGCAAAAAATCCAGATATGTTACTTCAATGCATAAATATTCAGTGCTTAAAATTCAATGGCTTTTTATTTTCAAAATCCTACGAGACAGATTTACTTCCATAATAAGGTTGTTAACATAACTACGGCCTCTTCAACAATACCGTTGGAACTGAAATAAGCAGTAGCATTACTATGCATTAGAACGTGTTAATCTCTACTGTCACTTACCGATGAAGGAGAAGGCAGAGGGGAAGAGGCGAAACAGGCCGTTGCTGTACATTGTGAACGTAACCCCAAAGTAAAGCAGCAGACTGCCCACAATGAACAACGTGTTTACTGCTGTCCAGTAGGACATCTCCAGACTCAACTAGAGGGGAGAGAAAAGGTCAGAAAAATTACGGAGACAAGAATTGAATTGAGAACATGCATTGTTCATGTTGGTCTATAAAAGTTTGGGAAAGTGCACTCTCCAGAAATGACGTGTTCAATTACAAAACATAGTAAGTTATGGTTGGCCTTGGTAATAAAACCTTAATAGGATAAGATAAGATAAGGTATTTTATCAACCCCAAATGTCAAATTCAGGAATAGGTCAACCATGAAAGTAGCAGGCAGGTTTGATAAATATATTTTATCTAATATTATATAATAATCATAATTTATGAATATATGTATAAAATATGATGCATAGAAAGCCTGTATTCAGACGGTTACCAGCAGGCAGGTATGATGTAATAAATAATATTTTATGTAATAATCATAATTAATGAAAAATGATAGAATGTATAGCAAACCTGAATGCAGACAGTGAAGAGCAGGCAGGTTTGCGTGACCACAGCGAAGGACTGGTAATCGCCCAGATCTTTGCCGTCTTGCCTCATGCTGTCCGACATGGCCGCGTAAGGGATGAAGAAGAGGACGAGGGAGCTGAAGCCACTGTGAAGTGCACACTTGAAGAAGGCCATCTTGCTGAAGTACAGGTTCAGCTGCCCCGGGACGTACAGCTGAGGGTGCTGGAAACTCCAGGCGTCGTTCACATCCTGGCCAGCAGGGAGAGCCAAAGTCCAGCATATTGAATATACAGGTATTTGATATTGATTTACATGGGGATTTCATGTCTTCTTGTCTGTCACATACCTGATCAAACAGACTTAAGCCCAGCACTGGCAGCGCTGTGTAGACCAGGTTATAGAGAGTGATGAACCACTCATCGTACACCGTCTGAGGAGAGGAGAACCGAGTATAGTAGTGCTATAGTACTACTATAGCGCGACTAAATATCACATATAGTTTATACTGGGGTCTCACCTGGGCTGAGAAGCCGCAGAAGAAGGCGAACCAGAAGTGGACGAAGGTGAAGGTGAAGTTCTTGTAGAAGAAGTAGCGCAGGAACTTGCACATGCGCAGGTAGGACCAGCGGCCGTGCACCAGCAGGAGGCGCTGCAGGAAGCGGAACTGGGCAAAGGAGTAGTCACTGGACGACACCGCCTGCATGCCCTCCTGACCGGAGATACCCACCCCGATGTGGGCCGCTTGGGTGGAGAGGAGGAGGTGGAGAGGAGGAGGTGGGAGGTGGAAGGTGGAGAGGAGGAGGTGGGAGGTGGAGAGGAGGAGGTGGGAGGTGGAGAGGAGGAGGTGGAAGGTGGAGAGGAGGAGAGGAGGAGGTGGAGGGTGGAGAGGAGGAGGTGGGAGGTGGAGAGGAGGAGGTGGGAGGTGGAGAGGAGGAGGTGGAAGGTGGAGAGGAGGAGGTGGGAGGTGGGAGGTGGAGAGGAGGAGGTGGGAGGTGGAGAGGAGGAGGTGGGAGGTGGAGAGGAGGAGGTGGAAGGTGGAGAGGAGGAGGTGGGAGGTGGAGAGGAGGAGGTGGGAGGTGGAGAGGAGGAGGTGGAAGGTGGAGAGGAGGAGGTGGGAGGTGGAGAGGAGGAGGTGGGAGGTGGAGAGGAGGAGGTGGGAGGTGCAGAGGAGGAGGTGGGAGGTGGAGGAGGAGGTGGGAGGTGGAGAGGAGGAGGTGGGAGGTGGAGAGGAGGAGGTGGGAGGTGGGAGGTGGAGAGGAGGGGGGAGGTGGAGAGGAGGGGGGAGGTGGAGAGGAGGGGAGTTGGAGAGGAGGTGGGAGGTGAGTTTGGGAGGGTGGGGAGGAGGAGGTGGGAGGTGGAGAGGAGGAGGTGGGAGGTGGAGAGGAGGAGGTGGGAGGTGGAGAGGAGGAGGTGGGAGGTGGAGAGGAGGAGGTGGGAGGTGGAGAGGAGGAGGTGGGAGGTGGGAGGTGCAGAGGAGGAGGTGGGAGGTGGAGAGGAGGAGGTGGGAGGTGGAGAGGAGGAGGTGGAAGGTGGAGAGGAGGAGGTGGGAGGTGGGAGGTGGAGAGGAGGAGGTGGGAGGTGCAGAGGAGGAGGTGGGAGGTGGAGAGGAGGAGGTGGAAGGTGCAGAGGAGGAGGTGGGAGGTGGAGAGGAGGAGGTGGAAGGTGGAGAGGAGGAGGTGGGAGGTGGAGAGGAGGAGGTGGGAGGTGCAGAGGAGGAGGTGGGAGGTGGAGAGGAGGAGGTGGGAGGTGGAGAGGAGGAGGTGGGAGGTGGAGAGGAGGAGGTGGGAGGTGGAGAGGAGGAGGTGGGAGGTGGGAGGTGGAGAGGAGGGGGGAGGTGGAGAGGAGGGGAGTTGGAGAGGAGGTGGGAGGTGAGTTTGGGAGGGTGGGGAGGAGGCAGAGAACAGGTGGAGAGGACGTAGGTGACAAGGTGGAGAGGTTGGAGGTGGGAGAGGAGGAGAGAAGTTTGAGAGGATCAGCGGAGGTGGGAGTTTGCAGAGGAAAAGGGTTTGACTACTTCTTACAAGAATTAAACTGTTCTAAGTACTGTTCATTACGCATCTGCTGTCATTTTTTCCCCAAAAATCGGTGTGTATATGCATGTATTTAAAACGTGGGAAAACCAGCAATAATGGCAATTGAAGGCTTTTACGCCTCTCTGGTCCATCTAAACCCACCCAATGCAGCGAGCCCCACCCGGGTTCATTCAGCCCCGCCCCAGGTACCTTTGATCATGCTGACATCGTTGGCTCCATCCCCTATCGCAAGGGTAACGGCCTTCTTGTATTTCTTCACCAGCTCGACCACCTGAGCCTTCTGCAGCGGCGTGACGCGGCAGCAAATCACCGCCTGGCACATGCACGCCGTCCACAGGAACTCCAGCTCCATGGCCTCCTCTAGAGCGTATGCCTGGGGTATTATGGGATGGACAGGGTTATAGACAGGACAATACAGGGTATTATGAGATGGACAGGACTATACATGGTATTATGCGATGAACAGGACTATACAGGGAATTATGGGATGGACAGGACTATACAAGATATTATGGGATGGACAGGACTATACAGGGTATTATGAGATGGACAGGAATTTACAGTCTATTATGGGATGGACAGGACTATAGACAGGACTATACAGGGTATTATGGGATGGGCAGGAATATACAAGGTATTATGGGATGGACAGGGTTATAAAGAGGACTATACAGGGTATTATGGAATGGAGAGGACTATACAGGGTATTATGGGATGGATTATAGACAGGACTATACAGGGTATTATCGGATGTACAGGAATATACAGGGTATTATGGGATGGACACGGTTATACACAGGACTATACAGGGTATTTTGGGATAGACAGAGATAGTGCTACTGTGGAACTAAAAAGGGTATTATGGGATAGATACTGCTCCTGTGAAACGACAGGGTATATGGGATGGATACTGCTCCTTGTGAAATAACAGTGTATATGGGATAGATACTGCTCCTGTGGATCTATACAGCCACCAGATTCATCTCGTCCTTTGTAAAAGGTCAACAAGAATGGAGTAAATCTTTATATAAGTAACTCTACCGCTACCACAATCTCTAGCCCTCTCCACGTACCAGACTGTTTCCATTGATCACCAGGCCATACTCTCCAGACACAACCTCATCCTTGAGTGCACTCCCCACTTTACCCAGAATCTTCTCTGGTAGAAAGACCATGCCTTCTGCCATATCTGGCTTCATAGTCCTCCACGCACTCCTGTGTGAACAGAACAAAATAAGGAGGCATTGGTCATCTAATGAAAATGTTAAAGATAGTGTCCTTTATCAAACCCTTCCTCTCACCTGAGTTGCTGTTTGACTTCTTCAGGTGTGTTTCCAGAAACGATGAACACATCGTTCATCTCCTCACGCAGCAGGTTGCAGGAGTAGCCAATGTTTTCTGCCGTCTCTGTCGCACACATCAGGTCACAAAACAATCAAAGACAACAAAATATTTCCACAGAGGGCCTGTGTTGTAGTACCATGGAGTGACTTTGATCTTGAGGTAGAAAAAAAGGTTACATGCCCCAGTGATATGGTTAACTGCTATGTAAGTGTTAGTGGTGGGGGATGGAGGTTAGTGGTGTTAGTGTTAGGGGTGGGGGGGAGGGATAATGTAGAGAGGGTTAGTGTAGAAAGTCTAGGGTTAATGTAGAGTCTAGGGTTAGTGTAGAGAGTCTAGGGTTAGTGTTAAGAGTCTAGGGTTAGTGTAGAGAGTCAAGGATTAGTAGAGAGTCTAGGGTTAGTGTGGAGTCTAGGGTTAATGTAGAGCATTGGTTCTCAAAGTGCGGCCTGTGGGCCAATGGATGCCCGCAGAAACATTCCTGGCGGCCCGCAGTGACATTCAGATGCAAGTTTAAAAAAATGATATATATTATTTTTAATCTATATATTTTTTAATTATTATATCAATATTAATTTCAACAAAAATAAATAAATATAAAGAGAAAAGTCGACTCTCTCTAGCTTTCAATTAAATCCTGTTACATTTGTTAGTTTTAATCCAACTTTACATTACTTTGAAAGAATGAACCTCAGTTTCATGATTTAGACCTCACTTGACCTCACTCCCAGAGGTCCACGGTGCAATGTTTTTTTTTCACCACTGGGATGCTGACGGCGTTTCCCGCCATTTTTTTTTTCCTTTGGCAGCCCTGAGTCAAATTCTGGGTTCCTAAATTGGCCCTCAGCTGTCAAATCTTTGTGAACCCCTGGTGTAGAGAGTCTTGGGTTAGTTTAGAGAGTCTAGGGTTAATGTAGAGATTCTAGGGTTAGTGTAGAGTCTGGGGTTAGTGTAGAGTCTAGGGTTAGTGTAGAGAGTCTAGGGTTAGTGTAGATTCTAGGGTTGGTGTAGAGAGGGTAGGGTTAGTTAAGAGAGTATAGGGTTAGTTCCCAGAGTCTAGGTTTAGTATAGAGAGTCTAGGGTTAGTGTAGAGATTCAAGGGTTAGTGTAGAGAGTCTACGGTAAGTGTAGACTGTCTACGGTTAGTGTAGAGAGTCTAGGGTTAGTGCAGAGAGTCTAGGGTTGATGTAGAGTCTAGGGTTAGTGTAGAGAGTCTAGGGTTAGTGCAGAGAGTCTAGGGTTAGTGCAGAGTCTAGGGTTGTTGTAGAGTCTAGGGTTAGTGCAGAGAGTCTAGGGTTAATGCAGAGAGTCTAGGGTTAGTGTAGAGAGTCTAGGGTTAGTGCAGAGAGTCTAGGGTTGTTGTAGAGTCTAGGGATAGTGCAGAGGGTCTAGGGTTAAGCGGTTAATGTAGAAGTGTTACCTTGCTTGTCTCCTGTCAAAACCCAAATCTTAATGTCCGCCTTTGCCAGCTGCTCAATGGTCTGGGGCACGCCATCTTGAAGCTTGTCTTCAATCGCCGTCGCCCCGAGTAACTACCCAAAACACTTAGTTAACCTTATTGATATTCATGCATTCACATCTTGACCTAAACAAATTGATTAACTGTGTATTACCTCAACATGGGAATTAATTGTGTATTACCTGAACTTGGGAAACATGATACATAATAACAATATAATAATAATTATTATTATTATAATAGTCACATGCTAGTTGATTTAAGGACATTCATGGGGGCCGTGGGCATACGTTCTAAACATACATTATGTCAGTCTTCAGTGACACATTTGAGCGATACGGCAGTTTATAATGGCAACATTATGTAGCGGCTAAACTCATTGTTGAGACCATGAACTGATGTAGTCAGTAAATTCGTAAATTCGTAAATTCCAAGGGATGTTGACGCTTAACTCAACCTACTGGCAGAAAGACATGTGCAGTATATTAGGAAGGCATTTAGTAAGTTCCCAGAAGCGTTTCATTGTTTTAGCTCGACTTGCATCTTCTGTTTTATCAATGTACAGCACTTTGAGATCTCTAAACTGAAAAGCCCTTTATCAATTCAATTATAATCAAAACCCTCATCTGAACTTTAGTATCAAGTAAATGGTAGACAGACTGCATTTAGAAAGCGCTTTTCTAACCAGTGGCCACTCAATGCGCTTTACAATATTGTCATTCACCCATTCCTACAAACATTCACACACCGACGGTGGTGTCAACCATTCGAGGCCACACCCAGCTCGTCAGGAGCTGTCAGGGTGAGGTGCCTTGCTCAGGGACATCTCAACACTCGCAGCTAAGAGGAGCCAGGCATCGAACCAGCAACCATCTGGGTACACCAGCCATTCGCTCTACCTCCTGAGGTAGAGCGCTACCTCCACATGCCGGCAGGTAATTCCCCGTGTAATGGCTCACCAAGAGGTCCGTCTCAATCTCCTCAAAGAGCTGGTCCAGCTGGGCCTCTCTATTCTCCAGCGCGGTGCTGGCCTTGTGGTGCTGCTGCTTCCAGCGGCTGAAGAAGTCCTCGTCCACGTCCTTGTAGGCCAACGCCAGCGTCCGCAGACCGTCCCCAGCAAACTCCTGTCAACCAAACGCATGGGGACGCTTCAGAAAGCATCTGTGTAGCCACTACCCATCTACCTAGAATTATAATATCTAATTAACTATAACTCTCAATATATCAATCAATCAATCCATATCCATCTACCTATATCAATCGACCTAGAATTATAGTATCCACTTGCTTAGATGTAGAGATAGATATTCTGTTAGTTATAGTTAAGTAAATACTATAGTATATATATATAATATTATCTATCTGTAATATCTATCGATCGACCGATAGATATTACAGCAGCTGTGATGTGCGCCCCAGGCTTACGTTGAGGTGCTCTGTGGTGACCTCCATCAGCTTTCTGCAGGAAGGGTTCAGTCTTTCAAAGATGACGGAGTCGGCTCCTTTGCAATACAGAGACACCTTCCCTTCGGGACTACGGACTGAAGCAGATAACCGCGGGAGAACACAAAACACACACACGCACACAGGCACACACAAACACATGCACACACATCTTTAAGCACTATTTCTTATGTTATCTTGTCGTTCAACACGTTACCGATGACACTGATAACTGCTGATTGATTGACACCTCACCGATGACAGACATCCTCTTGCGGACGTTGTCGAAGTCCAGGATGGCGAGAAGCTCGTAGCGCTGCTGCTCCCCATCTCCACGATGGTGATGCTCTCAGGCGTCCGCGAGCGGAACACAAAGCCAAAGCTCCTGGCGGCGGTGACCAGCGCTCCCTCGTCCGGAGACTGCGCCTGGTACGCCAGCTGGTCTGGAGGATCAACAATGTTACTTCCTGTGGCAGCCTGCATTAGAGTTTAACTTCCCCTCTTCCTCATCCTGAGCCAAGTGTGGAGTTAAAATCATGCCAGCTATGAGGTCGCCGAGGCAATTTTTTAAGAGATATTATTTATATAAAACTGTACAACTTTTGTATACAAAATCAGCGGTTGAGAACTTCTCTGACATGAGTAAATGCAGAGCCCCCCCCCACAAAAAAAAACTGAACTGCTGCAACTAAAGCCCTATGTTGCTTGTGCACCTCGCGCATACACGTTGCATCTCATCTCATCTAAATAACATTCTTGGTCAATTATTTGGGAAAGAGCAGCTGATACAGCGGTAATAAGTTGTACTTTTAAATCAATGCATCTGAAAACACTGTACAGCAAACACATATTTTCTTGACACAGACATCGTGTACATGCCCATAACCTTTAGGATTGATGAGTATTTGATTGTGAGAAAACATTGTTTTACCGCGAGTGAGTGTTAAAAAGAATGAATGAATGCGGGCACGCGTGTGTGTATGTGTAAAATAATAAATGAATGCGGGCGCGTGTGTGTTTGTCCATCTGTTTAGACACGCAAACTAATAACGTAACACATAATACAGTCCATGGCAATGTATATTAATGGGGGAGACATCATATTAGGAACACAAGTCGATAACGATAATGCATACAATACTGATAAGAAACGATGTTGATAATGTATTGCGTATATCATTAAATAGAACCACCATATCATATGTTATATCATACACGTTTTCTTTGCCGAAATTTATTTGAGGACTCAGTATTTCTGAAGTTGTTGAAGAAAACCTTATTCCATGTGTTAATTAGGCCATATTATTCTGCCATAAACTGAGCCATTTGAAGTTTGAAATTAATGTGCATCTGTCTCCTCGGAGACTGCAGACGCGCTGTCAAAATATCAACTCGTCAGATTCAAATGCGCTCATGGCTCTTAAAGGGGATGGGAGCTGGCACTCTCATTGGTTTATTGCACGTTACGCCCAAACTACACCTACGGGTAATTAGGCTACTTCAGACCAACCCTTTTTAGATATGCGCCGGGCGCAAGAGTCATTTTTTGCGCCGGTAAAATAGTGACATCGCCATAGAACCGCCCACAAAGCTACTTGCGCTTGACGCTTCTCACTTGCGTTTCAGACTGTTAAATTGGGCCCCATGTGTGTTGTTGGATCTCTGGACATTAAACTCAGTTTTTGGCTTTGTTAACAAAGATGATCTTATTTTTTCAAAAGTACCCTTGCTCTTCTCCTCAGCCATGACCGTGTGGCAGAGGGCCAGCAGCCTGAAAAAGCCATGGACCTCGGGGATCCCCAGCTTCACCGCCTCCACCAGAGAATGGTCGTAGAAGGAGAACTTGGGGTCGGCCAGGGGGTTGAAGGAGAAGTCCACCACCTCAGTGTTCTTGTAGGAAGAGATAGCAGGGCAACATGTCAATACATGAAATACATAAACATCCCAAGAATTTAGTTTGAACTCATCAAGCCGTGTATGAGCAGGGAACTCACCTCGGTAACATCCTGTCTCTGTCCCAAGTAGTCATACACATCACCTGCAGACACATACCAGGGTGGTGGATTAGTGTTAAAGTAAAATTAAAGTTATACTAACTATTAAGATGTGGGTTCTGACAGGAGTCAAAAACACTTCTACATTAACCCCTTAAGCCTAGTCAGTTTTTACCGTATCGACATTTATTAATTACTAGCTTTAGGTTTGTTTGCATTTGATCACCACTGTAACGAAAATGTGTAATGTCAATGAACTAGGCTCCCAGTTTAGACCGTGAGACCCCCTTTTGGTTTGTGTTTGTTGATCCTCTGATGTCTCTACCTACAATGTTAACATAGGAGTCATGAACACTGTAGATGATTGGTCAACGCTGCCAGTGTATCCTCAGATGAACGCACAACATTAATCCCAATCCTCTGCTGTCAAAAAGTGTAGACAATCAAAAATTTGTCATCATGCTGTCACGAGTGTTAACTCAAATGCAAAACTACAATGGTACTGAGGGAGCTTCATCAGTAGAAAAATAGTTTTGAACTGGGGGGACAAAAGACCAGTCATGTAAACACTGGGGGAGCAGTCACCAGTAGAAGACTACTGAACTGAGAAGCTGCCGCCAGTTGAGGACTAGTGCTGTGCTGAGGGGCGGGTTGAAGGCTGCCACAAGCAGAAGACTAGTTCTGCACTGAAGGGGGGGAGGGGGGGCTGCCACTAGTTGATGACTAGTACTGTACTGGGGGTCCGAGCTCTCCAGCTGCTCTCTCTCACCGTAGGTCTTTCCGTTGATGGTGCACTTGTTGAAGGTCATGATGTTCTGGGTGAGCGTTCCCGTCTTGTCGCTGAAGATGTACTTGATCTGGCCCAGCTCCTCGTTCAGTGTGGTGGTCCGGGCCTCGGCCGGCGTGTCGCTGCGGGCGTCGTACATCTTCCTGTCCCAGTCGATGTAGAAGCTGTTCCCAAGCCGGATGATCTCCACACTGCCAGCAGATCACAGAACCCATCACCGCTCTATCCACCACTGGTGTACTTCACTGCTCTACCTCTTCTTCACTGTTTCACAACATGTTGTGTCGTTTTTATTTATTGAGTTTTGAGGAGTTATTTTTGTGGTGGGAATTCCGTCAACCCAAGTCAAACACAATCCATGTAAACTCAGTAGAATAAAGATTCATCTGAGCTTTTAACAATTATGGTCATATAGTTGGGCAATAACGGTACAGTAACATACAAACAATGATACAAACATAACAATCATCCATAAAACAAACAAACAATGATCCAAGGCCTAAGATTGGAGTTCCCCTTGCGTCTCTCAAGGAGCTCCGCAAGGGGAAGTCCCCTGTATTGGAAGCAACCCGCGTCGCTCAAAGAGGCCTGCAAGCCAAGTCCCCTGCATGAGAAATCAACCCCAAGTCCGATGTTTTTGCTAAAACACAGACTTCTTATACACTTCTGTCAGGATTCTGAGTGCCGCTTTGTCCCCCAATAGAACGAAAGCATTTGTTAACCAGATGGTAATCTATCGATTGATCCTCTTTAAGATGTCATAAAAGGGTTTTTTGGCCGTGCACTATCAGTTGGATCCCTGGCCTGTCCCTTCTTCCCCCAGGGGGGGTTAGGAAAACAGCCTTCAAACAGCCTTCACGAAAACAGGTACATTCCTATAAATACAGAGACATATTTTTGTTAAATGTATTATTAAATGTATATATATTATTGTTTTGGAACTTATTATAGATGCCAGGATCAGACAAATTCAGCCTGATTAGGGCACACATTTTCGTCACAGACAATCGTTTAGTGTCTCCAGTAATTCTGAACGTCGGGACATGGGACATGTCATTAAAGCTTGCGATTTGGCGTCTGGTACGCCCTCGACAACACAATGAAAAAGTTGTTTGCATTTTTCTGCCTAGTTCGACAACTCCTATGAAGCGGTCCTTGACGTTGACCAATAGGATGACAGAGTGCTCTCTGGTGCACATATCGAAACAGGGAGAAGACAAAGAGGGATGCTGTCGAATAGAACAATGAAACCAAGGTACGGCTTGTTGAGCACTGGCTAATAACACAATAATTACCTCCAGTTCCCTTCGAAGGACAGAGAGCAAACACTGTCCTCTTCTTGAGACCCAGGAATTGGTCCACAATCTATTTTTCTTTCTTGTTTGACCTACCACCAGAAAAGTCTGGAAATTGGACTTTGCTACTACTACTAGAATTGCTTCATAATAGGTGAAATTGCCCTCAATAACGTTTTAAAGCCCATGATGAAAGGTTGTAACAATGTGTTACAACTAGACCCCTGGGTGAAGGCTTCATGTTTGCCTTGCTAGCCATCCCTATGAGCACCTTTAAGAACACCCAGACGTACAGACACCCATGCTGGAAGTTACTGTATAGTGCAACTGCATAGCATTGACCTTGTGAGCGCACTCATTGGAAACACAACCCCTTAAAATTCCAATTAAGGGTACTTCACATTATCATGAAATACAGTATGTTTTCTGTGAAATCGCATTGTTAAGGTCTATGTCTAGACCTTAACACA
Source organism: Gadus chalcogrammus (assembly GCF_026213295.1). Classification (NCBI taxonomy): domain Eukaryota; kingdom Metazoa; phylum Chordata; class Actinopteri; order Gadiformes; family Gadidae; genus Gadus; species Gadus chalcogrammus. Next base: position 25,580,738 of record NC_079417.1, on the reverse strand, counting down.
GCCTAGTGGGGAATTGACTCCTTCGTGTTATTGTATATCCTTTTCTGGACTTAGTAGTTTAAAATGATCCTCAGGAGGACCCCCCATCCATCACTTTATTTACATATTTTTGGAGAAAATTTAAATGGGGAAAGTGTGTGCTGCCGTTAAGAGTTTAAAACATTCTGGTTGACCATCTTTCAATACATCACATTATTATTTTAAGCCAATCCCGGCATATATATGTCCTGCATGTGGGTGTGGCTCTCGAAGAGTAGGGCGGCGTCTCTGACATTTTCCTGTGTCCCTGAGCTGTATTTACTGCGTACTTTACAGCTAAATGTAAAAGTCAAACTGTGACATCACTTTTCCACCCGTTCCCGTGGGTAGAGATAGGACTATACTTAAAAAAAAGTGACTTTTGGATTCTGCCAGGAGGAGTGTTATGGGTTCGCTATGTGTTTAATGTGCTCACTGGAAGCACGGCCAAGACATTTATGGTGGACGGGCGCTCGGTGGTCAGGCACGACAGTCACAAGAAAAGGGTACATACAGCGCGACATATTCAGATTGCTTCCCACCCTGACCATAGAGGGATCTCTATCTGTGATACGTCTCAGAGTTTCTTCCTTCTGGGTTCGGGGAGTTTTTCCTTTAAGTCCGTAATAGGGCTGTGTGTGTTAGTTGTACACAGGGACAGGATGGACATCTTGCTTTGGGCAAATGCCAGGAGGGCCGGCCAAAATAAATTAAAATAGAATGACACTTGTACAAGAAATTGCGTGGTGCAGCCACTTTTGTGTGTTTGTGAGTTTTGGAACATCGACTTGATTACTCTTAGATGTTTCTTTCCTTCTTTCACTAGCTCATTTTGGTTGGGCAAAGTTTTGCTCCTTGTATCTAGTTGATATAATGGTGGTGGGTATGGAACCTCAATGTGAGGCTGTGCTGTGAACAGAGTTTAGAGTGGCAGTACTGGGACTTTTTTCTGCATAGCGCTCTGATGAAAAGTGAAATGCCTGTCCGGCCAATCAGGACAGCATGCACGCAGATGGCACTAGGGACGGGGGGGATATGACCCCCTCAGATTCATAGTGACCCCCCCACTGTCCCTACAAAAGGCGACAAACATTGCTGGTAAAACGCAGGCTTCCTCCTCTTGAAATGTCACTGGAACATGTCTTACAAACTGCATATGCTGATCTTTCTCCGAGACAGTGAAATACTTCCACACAACCGACATTTTCACAAAAACATTTTTTTAAACAAACCACGTGCGCATGGGCGGCAGATTTTTCTGTCGTATCACTCCGCAAGCAGCCTCAGTTGCTAAGCGACGTCAACGTCTTTGGCGAGTATTTCTAAGCTGATAAATAAAAAACAAATAAATAGTAAAAAGACATACTGTGGCATCCCGCCCCTTGAACCTCGGCCCGGGCGGGTCCGAGGTGCGGTAGTCGACGGCATATACCGCCGCCACCCACTGACTGGCGACAGAGAGCACCCCTTCTCTCTCCCCAATCAGCGTGATTGGGGGACACCTGCCGGGAGGAGCGGAGGCTATCTTAAAAGGGCCACGAGGACAGACAGAAGGCACCGGGAGCGCAGGAGAGTAAGGAAGCCCACGGGGCGACAACGAACTAGAGGCTCACGGAGACCCTAAGTCATATGCATGTGGACCCTGTATACCCCGGTTTATTATAATAAATGCAGATTACGGCTTGAAACCTTGACTACACGTGTCATTCGTACCTGGAACCCTCAAGCACCGGGTTACCACAATACCGTGGTAGTTATTTTTTTGGCCATAGTTTCCATATGCTAAAGACGTGTCTAGTTCCGTCATGCAGGCTGTGTTCAGTAAAATAAATAGCGATCGGTTTTCGGCGCATTAAGGCCTATTTGCCTAAGCCCACGTTGAAATAAATTTGACGTTGATGTTGATAGCGGGTTGTTGAAATAAATAGATTGATTTCATACAATTCATAAAAGCCTCTCCCTGTGTCATTGTGTGTGCGTGTATACGAGGTGCGTGTCTGCATGCGTGCGTGCATGCGGGGTTAGGGTTTGTTTCCCTGGCACGAAGGGGGAATAAATAACAACATCAACAACAACAACAACAACAACAAAATAAAAACATCGGCATAGGCTATCGGCCAAATTGTTATTTTAAACATCTGTATCGGTATCGGCCCAGAATTTCACAATCGGTGCATCCCTAATTCAAACATTTAAATAGCTGGAAAACTCAGTCCTTACTCCCATTACAAATGATGCAACAGTTCGCAAATATCCTGAACTGAAAGAGGAGAGAGAGTTGAGAGTCCAACTGGCCATGTTTAAAAACAAGTACAAGGTCAACACAACTGCAGATGCTGGGCATGCGTTGAAAGGAATGCCTCCTGAAGTCCTTGGCTGTTTGATCAGGTAGAGACACTAGTGAGATTGTTGATGGTGGTGGCCCCTATCATGCGCCGAGGCAGAGCGCAGTTTTAGTGGGTTACGCAGATTGAAGACACATGGTTGCGATCAACCATGATGCAAAAAAGACTCAATGGCATTGCTGTGTGCCATGTTCACCAAGAGAGGCTGGTCTCTGGGTCCTTCAGTGAGTCTGCTAAGACCGTCAATCTGTTTGGCTTTTTGTTCATTCATGTAAATATGTTGTTGTTTACACTTCTGAGTGTATGTTTAAATAAAACATATTTTGCATAAGGCATGAAGTTTCTGTGGGTGATTGGCATTCCAGAATGAATGGTTTCTGTAGATGAAAGTATCCAGGATCAGTTAACTGCACAAAAACCAGGCAAACCGAAAAAATAAAACTTAAAAATCCCATGGCATGAAAATCTCACTTTATGAGGTTAATATGAGTTCCCCTAGCCTGCCTATCATCCCCCACTGGCTAAAACTTGCGTTTGGTGTAAAAAGAGCACTAGGTATCCTGCTCGCCTTTGAAAAAAAAGAAGCTCAGGCGCGCTGATTTGGAATTTGACCCCATATGTCATCATAAGGGGCAAAGTTACCTCCCCTTTCTCTGCCTTGCCAGCCTAGAGAATTTGGCCCGCCAATGAGCCGATGAGCTACGACTGTGTGAGCGCCACATGTGTGTGTGTGTGTGTGTGTGATTACACACACACTGTAACGCAAGTGTTGTACACTTCTTTGTTATTTGGATAACCGTTCTTCTGTTGGTATTATGGCGCATAACACGTCGGTTCTTTGACATCTCTGGTATTTCCACAACGAGAATGTAGTTGGGGTTATGTCAGCCATGGTTGAGGAGGAATTTGGGGAAAGGAACTTTGGCTTTGACTCCCTGAAGTACATGAACTGCGACATGGAGGTGAAAGGGATTATTGCAAGCCGGCAGTGGGCCGCCGGCAGCGGGCAGCGGGCAGCGGGCAGCGGGCAGCGGGCAGCGGGCAGCGGGCAGCGGGCAGCGCGCGGTTCAGCCTACTTCAGATTGATGTGGAAGTGGGAGAACCAGCCGTCGGAGAACCCGACACAGTCGTTTGTGATTGTCTGGAGGCGCTCACAGCTTTGGCCGTGATAATATGTATTATCTGATATAGATAAGTGATCGACCGATATATCAGTTGGCCGATATAATCAGGCCGATATAATCAGTTCAATAAATGTTCACTTTTTTTAAATGGAGACATTGTAACATTTGTTATCATCATTGTGTCATTTTTATGATGTAAATTGAGGGAGGCTTAGCCTGGAAATCCAGATCCACATCTAGAAAGCTGTAGGGTCCTGGCAAAAAAAATAATGAAAATGGCCCAACTCGAGGGGCGGCACCAAGCATGCATTTGAAAATATCGCTGGATAAAACACATTGGATAACACTACGACCAATCAGAAGAAAACAAGGGGTGACGTATCCAGACCAGTGGAGCTAACCAATCGATTGACTCTTGCCGTATCAGGTCGGTAAAACAGCAATGCTTTTGGCCCGCCTATATTGATATGTTGATGTGACTACTTCAGATTGAGGTGGATGTGGAAGAACCAGAGACGTCGGAGAACCCGACACAGTTGTTCATTCAGAATATCGTCTGGAGGCGCACACAGCTTTTGGCCGTGATATTATATATTACATGATATTATTTAGATATAGAGCTCCAGGTCTCCCGCGGGAGCACCCGGAGTGTTCTAGAATATTTACAGAACACGGCCAAAGGCTGTGTGCGCCCGGCCATTGTGATACATCCACTGTAAACAGAGCGCATGCTACCGTGGCCGCAAGCTGCTCAGGGCCACACCCCCAACCTCCTCCTTGACCCGCCTCTCTCTTCCTTAGTTGCATTAAAGCAACCGACACCGAAACGGCACGTTTGGGGAAAGCTCAGTGTTCAACTGGCTGTAATTCTGCAGCACGGCTGAATTTTGGGAACGTCTTCAAAAACTGTGTTAGGGGCCCACTTATATCTATATTAAAGCATCCATGAAGTAGCATGCCATGGGACCTTTACAAAGAACAGTAGGTGTGCTTGCAGTAGCAACTACACTAATAACTTGACACATCATATAAAGCATGTGCCTCAAAATAAATAATTGTATTAAATTGGAATTGGGCCAGTCAATCCATTTAATGCGAGGGCCGAATAATTGTCCAAGTCACTGGTTGTATAGTGGGCCAGTACATTTTGGGCTTGCGTGCGCAGGGACCCACAGTGAGCATTATGTGACCCATTCTTACTGACCTGACGTAGAGCGAGATGGGGACCACCGTGTTGAGGATGATGACGTACGACCAGAAGGTGAGGAAGGCTGACAAAGAGGCGCCCCCCGAGTCGTCCTCTCTGGGCAGGAAGATGTTGAACTGGTATCCTTTGTTGATCTCCCACAGATAGTTCCCCACCGCCAGGATGGCACACATGAGGGCCAGGACGCCAAAGATCTGGAGGCATGGGAACCCAGTCAGGATGTAGAGGTATAGAGCTGTATGTCTAGACCTTAACACAGCCTAGTGGGGAATTTACTCCTTCACAACGTCTAGTGTACGTCTCTAGACCTTTACACAGTCGGTCAAGACCATTACACAGTCTATTGGGGGATTGACTCCTTTACAGTCTAGAGGGGGATTGACTCCTTTACGCTCTAGTGGGGGATTTACTCCTTTACCCTAGTGGGGGATTGACTCCTTTACAGTCTAGATTTACGGTCTGGTGGGGAATTGACTCCTTCACAAAGTCTAGTGTACGTCTAGACCTTTACACAGTCGGTTAAGACCTTTACACAGTCTAGTGGGGGATTGACTCCTTTACAGTCTAGAGGGGGATTGACTCCTTTACAGTCTAGAGGAGGATTGACTAATTTACAGTCTAGAGGGGAATTTACTCCTTTACAGTCTAGAGGGGGATTGACTCCTTTACAGTCTAGTGGAGGATTGACTACTTTACAGTCTATAGACTCTGAACAGAAAGGGTCCCAGGTTGGATCCCCACCTGAGCAAGACGACTAATACTACCTGTTTCTGCTCTCTTTGCCTTATTAAAGATTTCATTTTCATAAATTATAGAATGTTTACTAATCGAATACAAAATGCCATTATTTTATACTCCAATCTGTAATATCATCCAAGGCTTTATCAATATATGCATCAATATATCATAACCAATTTTGTGATAATAGTGATAACAGATAAACTTTCATCTAATGTGCGTCAATAAATCAATATCATATATATATATATATATATAATATAGAACTATGTTACAGATAAATATCAGAACGAAAGCAAACGGCTCACACAGAGAACGAGGACATTCATCAGACGGTCGATACTGGTCCTCTTAAAGCTGTTCTTCCCACAGTTCTGCATCAGCTTGGTGTCTGGACCTGAAAGGGGAAAGGAGAGCAGAGGAAAGAAGAAAAGGAGGAAGGGAAAAATGTTTTCTCATCAGAACCGCTTCTCCGGTTGAAACCTGTGGTTTGGGTCCTTCTGAATGACAAACAAGCTGCTATCAGCCATTTTAGCTAGCCCCACTTAGTTTGATTAGATTGCGTTTTGTTTGAGCGTCATTGTTCTCTTGCATTGGATCAATAGCACTGGCCAGTATTCAAATAAATACATCAGAACCATGAGAATCAATAATTATAATAATCAGTAATTTTAATGTGTTGGTTGACTCAAAGTTGGTTGAGGAAAAAATAGCTGATTATAAAAACGTGATCTTGTTATCCTATTATATCGGAAAAATAAAAAAATAAATGTGCATTCCTTCATCAAGAAACCCATCAATTTAAACCCATTTTTTAATTATCTCCGCAGCAAAATAGGATAAATAGAACATTCATACAATATAAATATATAATAAATAGATCTAGGAAATATTATATACAATATATTTATAAAGGATCCCTATTATCTGAAAATGTCGTAGTCAGCTAGACTTCTGGGGCTCCGGACAGGACACATAACACATAAACAACAGACTTGTGAACATCCGTTCTATCCATCTACAGCACCCAGAGCAGTTACCTCCAAACAGGACCAGGCCATAGCACCAGTGGGTGTTCCTCAGGGTGCAGCCCCGCAGAAGGACCTTCCCGTTGTCCAGGGAGAACTTGTGGTCGCCGAACAGCAGCGTACCGGTAAAGTGGTCCAAACGGTTGTTGGGGGGCTCGCAACACACCTCCCCTTTAAGAGAGAGAGAGAGAGTGTGAGAGTGAGAGACGGAGTGAGAGTGAGAGTGAGAGGGAAAGAGAGGGAGAGAGAAGACGGGAGGGGGAGAGAGAAGATGAAGACGAGAGAGAGAAGAAGAAGACGAGAGCGAGACGAGAGCGAGAGAGAGCGAGAGCGAGAGAGTTATTATTAAGGGAGTTAAAGGCAATAACACTCTATATTTAGGATGCATCTCCTTGTAGGACACTTGACATAAGGGTACATTTTGTAGGACTACTATGAAACCAGTGAAACACAGCGTGTGCTTGCGTGTGTGCGTTGATGTGTGTGTTTGTGTGTGAGTACGTGCGTGAGTGCATGCATGCGAGTGTTACCATTGAAGCCAGCCAGCCTGCTGATGTCATCCCCCAGGGCACCAGTCACTGTCAGAGCCTGTCTCACCTTAAGGTTTGTCTCCCTGGGAGAGGAGGAAACATCCCAATTGAACTAGAACTGATAGAACGACCCAATGACCTCAGTGTGCAGAGTCAAATCCAACACTGAACAGAAAACAGACAATAGTCACCAACTAGATTAAACAAAAAGAGAAAACAGACACAAACTACATTAAATACCAAAGAGAAAACAGACACAAACTACATTTAACACCTAAGAGAAAACAGGCACAGACTACATTAAACCGTGAACAGACACAAACTACATTAGACCCTGAACAGACACAGCCACTATAGACCCACACTGACCCGTCCAGCTCGGCGGTCTCGATGTAGACCAGGTTGAGAGGTTCACTGCTGGAGAGCAGGAGAAGATCGGCCTGAAAGGACAACAAACAGCCGGTCACTTTACCAAAGTGTCCTAACTTAACTCATTCAATAACTTAATAACTAACTCATAAATAACAAAACATGATCAAGCCTGACTGACTCCTAATCAGAAGTTTGTTTAATATCTATAACATTATAATAAATGTAAATATGCATCCACTGACCGTAATGAACTGGTTGCTCTCCAGCTTGATGATGTCGCCCACCTTGACGTCCATCCATCGCTCGCTGCACAACCTGTGGAACAAGGAGACAAGAGACACAAAAGGAGTCAAGGAGACACATTAGGTGACTTCGTTTAACTGTAACGTATTGGACATGGGTTTAGTGGGGTGGGACATAAAGCATAACGCCCCGTGCCCACTACCTCCGTCAGTTGTCCGTTGCCCATTGACTTTGAATGGGGACGGTCGCGCAATGCATTGTGGATCCGTCAGTGACTGGAGCGTTCGCCACCGTCAAAAAGTTGAAAAATGTTCAACTTTTTCGGCAGCGACGGATCCGTCATCCAATCAGATCGCGTATGCAAATTTAAGCACTGTGACGCGACTCGGGCTCTGACGATACTGGAAAGTGGGAAAGCGGGTAATCTTGCCTCGCAACAAGCAGGAAGAAGCGGGAAGAACCCGGCGAACCGATTTGATTGGCTGACGGATGCATCTGCAAAGACTACTCCCCCATCCGTCAGCCACGCCTTCTGACGTCCGTTGACTGACGGTGCAGTGGGCACGAGGCGTAAGCCATGCATGTTATGCACGCACGCGCACACGCGCACGTGCACGCACACGCACACGCACACACACAAATAGGTGAATTAACTTACTTTCCATCGATGAGCACCTCGACTTTACGGTTGTTGACTCGGTTGTCACTCCGGTGGCGATTCTAGAACCCAACATATATCGTATGTTAATACTACACATTATTTACATAACAACACTTACACTAGACATTATATACATAACATCATTTATTCTACACATTATATACATAAAATCATTAATACTACACATTAAATAAATTATTTACATTAATACTACACATTATATACATAACATCAGTACTAGACATAATAAACAAAACGTCATTATTACTACACATTATATTCAGAACAACATTAATACTACACATGATATATATTATTTACATTATTACTACACATTATCTAAATAATTTACACACTCCACATTCTATACATTAATACCACACATTATATGCTCAACATAATTAATACTACACATTACATAAATCATTTACATAAATACTTGGGTTAGGGATAGGGTTAATCCTACATTATATACATTATATTCATTAATGCTAGCTAGAAATGTAAAACATTACATACACAAACACATTTCACATTGTATACACATACATACTGAAAGTACATCTAAGTGTATATATACTTAAAGTACATTCTTAATGTTTGCGTAGATCCAAGGCCGGCAGAAGGGGAGTGTACATGTATCTGCATAATGACGTGGATCTCCACACATTGAGCATATGTGCTAACACAGAAGGGTAACTTGTGTTACACTGTGTAACTTGGCCTTTAGGATACACTACATAAATAAACTTTATTTAAATAAATACTTCATATTATATACACAGTCTACACATCTTACGATGTCATCAGTGGCGTCTTTGGCTGCGGTGACAGCAAGCACCAGGACCAGCGGCACGACGGTGGTGAACCAGGACAGGGAGGAGATCTGAGGGATCACCTACACACACACACACACACATTAAACTACACCGCCATAATGAACCAGGAGACACACACAGAAACACACACAGAAACACAACAAACTACACAACGCTGGTGAACCAGGACAGGGAGGAGATCAGAGGGATCACCTACACACGCACTCACATTAAACTACACAGCCATAATAACACACACACACACACACACACACACACACACACACACACACACACACACACACACACACACACACACACACACACACACACACACACACACACACACACACACACACACACACACAAACTACACATCGCTGGTGAACCAGGACAGGGAGAAGATCTGAGGGATCACCTACACACAAACGCACACATACATATTAAACCACACAACCATAGTGAACCAGGAGACACACACACACACACACAAATATTAAACTACACAACCATAGTGAACCAGGAGACACACACACAACAAACTATACAACCATAGTGAAACAGGACACACACTCACACATATTAAGCTACACAACCATATGGAACCAGGAAAGCACCACGAGAGGGAGGAGATCTTTGGGATCATCAAGACAAACACACAAATAAATTGTCCATATTTGGCATATTGGGGCGAGGCTTGAATAGCGCGTGCATGCGTGCGTGCGTGCGTGCGTGCGTGCGTGCGTGCGTGCGTGGTTGTGTGCGTGTGCGTGTGTTCCAGCTTGTGCCCCAGTGTTCAGACATTAGTGTTCTTAGTATCTGCTCTAATTGCTTGCAACCTCTGACTGATTAACTTACCCTGTTCTACACATCCTGCTTCCACCCACTGCCCGCTTCACACGCAAAAACACATTTTGCGCAACTTTCCTTAAATTCCTCTGACTTCCTTAAACTTGGGGGCATGTACACATCCGTTGCACATCGAGTGTTCAGCCCAGTTTGCTTTGCCTTATTGAGTGGAACTGATCCAACAAAATCAACATAATATTGTTTATAATGACACAAATAATGAATTTATGACCCTGATCTTCCTCTATATACAACAAGGAAGCCACGTGTCTGTGACTCTGCGTACAGCTGTGTCAGCGTTATTGACTCCCAGACAGAGGAAAGAGATACACCACTAGATGTTGTGGTGCGGGTGTTTTGGGGTGGTACCTGAAGCAGCAGAAGGAACAGGAAGTAGACGTTCGCGATCCTTTGGAACTGCTCAAAGAGGTTGAGTGGCAGGAAGGTGAAGAAGTTGTATTTCGAGGTCTTAATGCCGTTGGTCTGAGGGCCAGGGAGCAACCATGTTAACACCATTCCACTTGTAGGAACCTTTTAGTTTGCGTGCGTGTGTGGGTGTGTGTGTGTGCATGTGATTTAGAGTTCAACTTAACAGCTTATTTACAATGAAAGAGACAAACCACATACAGCACACATGCAGTCACACAAAACCGTAGTGATACAGACTGATGCTCACCGCATACGTGAAGGACAGGTTGTACTCTCGGTCATTAGCACGAAGTTTTCTCTCAAACTCTGGTTGGTCAAAACACAGATGTCAGAGGTCAACACAAAGCCATCCATGAGACAAGTTTTTATGTTTAACGGAACAGTTTGCTGATTCAACAGATGAAGCCTATCGTTGGGGTATTGGAAAGCGTCTTAAATTACTGCAGCTTAAGTTTCCAATATATTTTTTGTATTTCTTCTTTATTAAGGTCACATATAATATTAGCTTTTTAATAACTTTTGCAAGGTGTGACAAACTGCCAGTGTTTGGCCATTTTTATGGCATCTTTTTTCCTTCCAACAAAATCGAATTACATAGATTGAATTCGAAAGATAAGATTTCCGTTTTGGCATATTTGGCTACAACTCTGGCCATGATATGAACTGACACCCAGTTATGCAACATTCATAATGCTGCAAATGCAAAATGCTTTGGGCCATATGCTCAATCACCATTGTCTAACCGAATTTGGTGATAGATTGTGACTTATATTTACATGAAAATCTTTGAGAATGCTACTTTAAACTAGGTTATTTAAAGGTATATCCCACCAACCCAAATTAAGGCTCAATGTGTTAGATCTGTGAACTTCTCCTTTATGTCACGGTTGTAGACGGTTTGGCCCCTAGCCCTTTGTTCACCCAAGATGATCGCCACCTTTGTTGCAGTCACCTCCTAGTGCACCCAAGATGGCTGCTTCCTGACCTGTGCTGCCCTGCCCATCTCCACACCTGAATCAGATGACCCTCCTTATTCCCCGTCATATACTGCCAGATTGTCTAGTGTATATCGCCTAACCTACCAGCAATATTCATCCTGATTGACCCTGCCTGCCTGATCTACCCGTCTGCCTGGTTTGTTACCTCTGTCTGTGATTGGACATTGACTTGAAGAATTTGGACAATTGCCTTCTGCCTCGGAATTCATACAGTAAGGTTCTGTGAATTTTGAGTAGTTAAGACTTTAACAATCACATTGCACATCAAACAGACTAATGGCTTACCCGTCTCTCTGTTCCTCTTCCAGGTCATACCGAAGAACGACATTTTGTCCTCTGGCCTCACTCACCGCTCATCATATCTGTGAAATATAATATTTGATATATTTTTAATTCTCTCTCTCTCTCTCTCTCTCTCTCTCTCTCTCTCTCTCTCTCTCTCTCTCTCTCTCTCTCTCTCTCTCTCTCTCTCTCTCTTCTCTCTCTCTCTCTCTCTCTCTCTCTCTCTCTCTCTCTCTCTCTCTCTCTCTCTCTCTCTCTCTCTCTCTCTCTCAAGTGCAAGGAAGAAGGAATGCCATCAATGAAAGAAAGGAAACAGTCCTGATACAAAAAGACACATAGTATACCAGTATTATGTATACAAAGTCACTTGCACTGCAGCGTGTCCAAAAACAGCTGGAGAACAGCTGGAGAACTGCACCCTAAATAGCTGTGATACAAGCAGTGACCGAGTATGTTGATTCAGTGACCTATGATGTATTTTTCCCTCATAAAACCAAGCTTGCACCTCTCCCCTTACTCAGACTAATATTCTGTTCAGCATCATTTCCTGCCTCCACTAATACCTTTCCATTGGACACAAATAATCCTAACACCACTGCCTAACCCTAACTAGCCTCCACACTAAACCACTGTCTAACCTCCACTCCCTAATCCTAACTGGAACCAGCCTCCACACTAGACCACTGTCTAACTCCCACTCCCTAAACCCACCTCCCATTTCACCATCCAGGAACAAAGCAGTAAAGTAACTCCTTATAATAATGTTACACTTCGATATTTAACCATTATTTGCAGCAGAGCGAAAAACATAACAGTGCGCTTGAATGTTTTATCTGTTCGGGTTGCATAAAAGGCTGTGTGTGCGTGCATGCGTGCTTGCGTGTGTGCGTGCGTGTGTGTGTTGCAGGTTAAAAAAAAGTTTTTGAAAACTGTTGTTTTAACAAGGAGACCTACATAGAATCAAATATATAAACCCAAGTAGTATACTAGTAGTATTCAGGAAGTCACAAATATAAATTAATATACATTCAGCACACTCTCTTTATCTCTTTACTTTATAAGATTGACAGCAGTATTATTTAATATCTATACGCGTATCCTTTTGTAATTTTGTGTGACCAGTACGCAACAAATCATCCATTTCTTCACAATGACCCAGAGCAGCAGCATTCCCCGTATTGTGCTTATCTTATCACACCTTCTATTGTTAGCCTCTACCAATGTAGGCCTGCATTTGACCTTTCACACTATGTTGGGGTTAGTTATTCTAGGTTGGGATTAGTAACTCTGTGTTTGGGTAAATTACTCTATGTTGGGGTATGTTACTCTATGTTGGTGTAAGATATGCTCTTTGGTTACTCTATGTTGGGGTTAATTACTCTATGTTGGTGGAGCTACTCTATGTTATGGCAAGATACTTGATATATTAGTTGCTCTCGGTATGAGATAGGGGTTGGCTATTTCACTTCTGTGTTATGCCTGGGAATGAGGAACTTGAGTTTCAACATCTTTGGATTAGGCAACCTAACTCCAACATGTACCGTAATATACGTTTTTTTATTTTTACATAAAATATTTTACTTTAAAATAAGAATCGTGAGGTTTGGTGACACTGTGACACTGAAATCACACTGAAATCTTTGCATGTGTTCTCAAGACCCTTTGGAGTTATGTGGTAAATTGTCACGATTGACATGGAAAATCAGGCAGTCATTTCTCCATTGTCCCTTCATAACAGACCATGCCAGACCGAACACTCTAGCGCTCCCGAACAATCAAACGCTGAATTATTCACCTGATCTCTCGGGTCACAGAGCCAGAGTCAGTGGTCTCCTCCGCTCTGTTGACTAGATAACACCCTGAAATGATTATAAGGGTAACCCTAACCCTGACATTAGGGTTGATCTTTTATGTTGGCTGTTCCTCAAATAAACCAGACCCTCTCACCTCCTAAACATCTAGTCCTCCTCATCCTCTCACCCTAACCATGGTCATAACCCTATATGCTGAGATCATTACCATCAGGCCTTTATTCTCTCACCCTAACCCCGGTCCTAACACAATACCCTCTTCCTACTTTCCTAATCTACAATATTCTAACCTTCTAATCCCCTAGCCCTCACCTGCTACCTTCTAACCACCTAGTCTCTATTCCTCAACCAAGTACCCAATAGCCATGATCCTCACCCCCTACCTCACAAGAATAACTATTGAACACCATATGGAACACTTTGTGAAAGCAAACATTTGAACAGTTTATGAAAGATCATTACGATGAAACATCAGTCCACATCTGGGCAACAGTGTTACTTTATGTAGTAGCCTAGTACTATACTATTGTTTGTTGAGATTATTTAAAATAAGTATGAGTGGCTGTGCTGAAAATGCTCTTTAAAGTTGTCTGTAATTTTTTATCTGTATTTCTCCGCATTCCGAGAATCATCACTCGATGTCGTGCCTTTACTCACTATAGATGACGTTTTCTCGATTGGTCAATCTTAATTGATAGAATTCATACTCAAAGTGAATTCATAGTGTGGCTCATTGAAACCAGGCGTGCAACTCGGTCGCTTCTGCGACGTGGTGTTTCACCTTCTATCAAATACCTAGTGAAACGAACCAGAAGTTCTCAGAGATTCTTAGATGCACAATGAACGTGAGGAGGAGAAAGCTTCCTGTCTCGGCGCCTTCCTCATATTCCGCTACAATGTGATACATACACCCGATCAGTCACTTTTCCATTCTTCATCCACTGTTTCGACAACCTTTATCTATATCCCCCTCCATACCCGACCCAAGGTCAAGAGACAATGCGCTTACCGTTAGCCCAGCGGTGCAGAAGGAGCTGAGTCGAGTTTTGGTTTAAACTTTTAATATTTGTGATGTTTCGTTCGTTCCGTCACACTCCTCCTTCTTCCTCGGGCCGACCACCCCCTTTCCTTCCTTCCGCCCTCCTCCGACAATGCACCGCTAAAATAATCAGTCTAGATAGTTTGTATTCCAGTTATTTAATCCATGAAACACATTTGGAGGTATTGCTATGACGGAAAACGGTACAGGTTAACTTAAGGATAGTAGAGACTCTGAATCACTGCAGCAGACAGATGGATACACCATCGTTGTTCTTGTTCTCAGGTAGGCTACTGTCCAGAGATAGGTGAGAATACTGCAGTCCCCGTTTAGGTGCCTTCGTTTTTACTTGTTGGCTACGTGAGGTTATCGGTTTGTTTATTGAGTGAATAATATAAATAAATCCAGCTACTGCAGAAATGCAAGAAATTATTTAGTTTAGGATTATGAACATTGCATTGTTAGTAATATTACCAGTAGAGTTTGTAAACAAAACAAAAAGTTAGATCTCACATTATTTAAGTCCCTATGCATCAGGATTCAGAGATACACAGAACAAGGCATAGGATGCACCATTTCACAAAAAATTAGAAATCCCAAACGGATACGGACTCAAGATTAACAAAGGGATATATTAATGTTAAATATTTTTGTGTGAGTATATTGAACACATTTTCAAAAGGGTTAGGATTAAATCAGAAAGATTGACCCAAACCCATCTATACAACAGACAGACCCTAACCCCACATCACAGAACCACAGTAAACATATTTGAACATTGATGGATACTTTCATTATTTGGCACATCATCAACATGAGATAATATATAACGTAAGCTATAACACACTTTCACATTGGTTAGATTAACCATCACAACAATATGCTGTGATAGCATTGTCATTGTTTGTGAACGTTAAAGGTTTTGTTTGATATGCATCCACAAAGTTACATTATAATATTTGGAACCATTTCCAACCAACTGGCACTGAAAAACATGGGCAAATCTATACTCTATCCTAAACACAACACATTACACCCTATCAACTTGACTGAACTGCTCAATAAGGAACGTAAATAAGTATATTATTATTATTATTATTATTATTATTATTATTATGTATAATATATTATTATATAATAAATTATTATTATTATATTATTATTATTATTATTATTATTATTATTATTATTATTATTGTAAATTGTACTTATCTTATGTTACCAAATTTTATCCTTTTGTTCTTATTGCACCGTGGGTCAGAGATAAACGCAATTTCGATTCCTCTGTATGTCTGGCACATATTTTGAAATTGACAATAAAGTTTACTTTGACAGACACCCGCTGTCAAAGGCAGCCACCAGAACCGCGGTGAGGCGTTTCCACTCATCCTAAACACACAATCAGCGGCCTTCCTCCACGGGACGCGTGTCAGACTTGAGCTTAACAAACTCCTTGGCCACGTCATCGGCG
The DNA here is from genome assembly GCF_026213295.1 of Gadus chalcogrammus. NCBI lineage: Eukaryota > Metazoa > Chordata > Actinopteri > Gadiformes > Gadidae > Gadus > Gadus chalcogrammus. The sequence goes on along the minus strand of NC_079417.1, from coordinate 25,564,775 downwards.
GGCCGCTGGGACAGGATGCGGACCACCGTGAGGCCCGTCTCGTCCATGTGGATACGCGGCCCCAGGGGGCACCAGAACACGGCCGTCTTGCGTCCGGCCAGGTCCCGCAGCTGGACCACGGCTGTGCCGACCAGGCGGTCCGCCCGGCCGAAGCAGTAGTCCCTCACCGCCAGCTGCAGCTCGTAGCAGTCGGGGGACTCCTTCCCCAGGAGGCTTTGAGGACGGTAGAGAGGTTCATATTAGGAGCGGCCATTTTGCTTTTCAGTTGAACTAAAAACCGGAATTTTCAACAGGAATAAGTGACCAAATTAATACTAAATAAAGAAATCAATGTCAAAGAAGTGAACCAATATATCTACATGTATTTTTTCTATCCTTGTGATGAGACGTTAACAGAGGTCCTCCCTGTGCTCACTATCAGAGTTGTAGGGGTGCAAATCCATGTCTTGGCCCAAATCACAAACTGTCTCTTTCACTCAAATGGCTCCTAATCATACCCTGGTCTCCAGTTCAACAGCATCATTCCTCACCTCTACACTGTGGTAGCCATTGTTACTGGCTGCAGTGCTACATTCACATTCACATACTGACAATGAACATATAAAGAGTGCTTTGGGTGCCTTCAAAAGCACTACAGAATGTTTATTTTAGGATACAAATAAATTATTAGATTGTGAATTGTAAATTGAATAATATGTAAAATTACTCTTTCTATGCATTTGTGGTGTAAGATGCACACAAATATAAATGATTACTAATATAAATGGATGTATTAAATATTTCAGCTGTGGTACTGACAAGGGGAGTGGCTAGAGTTAGGCCCCAAAGCTACTCACAACTGAAAGGCCTCGTTGAAGTTGGCAGTGAAACTGTTGTTCTTTGACTTGGTGGCAAACTTCCTCTTCTTGTCCGCTATGAAGGGTCCGGCCATGTTCAGCTCCACAAACGGCCGGAACATCCCAGAGGTCTTCCACTTCATGTCATTCACCGCAATCACTGGTTGAGAGCAGGGGAACAGCACATGGAGGAGGAGCACGTGAACCGCAAATGGGTGGGGAGCAGGGGAACAGCACATGATGAGGAGCACGTGAACAGCACATGGGTGAGGAGCAGGTGAACAGCACATGATGAGGAGCAGGTGAACAGCACATAGTTTAGAGCTGCCATGCCTCTGGCTTTATTTTTTTATCATTTCTGCCCAATTCCTTGTTTAAGGTTTTTCTAAAATAGCCAATGGGAGTTTGTACAATATCTGCAAGATGCTCAATTAATAATAAACACAAATATGCCAACAATGTACGTATACGTTTGTCTTAAATGTATGGGTTTCTGTTTGTGTGTGTGTTTGTGGTTGAATGTAAATGTGTGTGTGTTTCTAGGAGTTGTGTTTTTTTGTCTTACCTTTGACGTTGACCTTACGATCCTTCCCAGGGACCATATCTATCTGCACCACAGCCTCTCCGATGGCTTTCTCCACCCCAGAGCCTACAGATACAAATGCACTGGTCAGCACCTTCCATTCAAATACACTGATCTTCCACAGAGCAATGAAAATAGTAATCACTGTCTGACAGCAATTTGAGTCAGGGATTAGATTAACCCTCACCGTATACCTAATTAACCAAACCTAAAGCTTTGTTTGATCTAAATCAAATCCATCCCTCCGCCACTATCCACAAATAGAAACAACTAATTAGAACTCCTTTAATCTAAATATCAGAAACACTACCTCTTTAATCTTAATATCACAACCTCTAGTCCCTTAATCCAAACATCTGAACTAATAGGCTTACATCAGAAAGACAGGTACTTTAATCTAAACATTCAACACTAGTCCCATCAGAACATCTTGCCCTTTATCTAAATATGAGAACAACAAGGTCTATAATCGAAATATGAGAACCACTAGTGCTATTATCTAAACATCAGAACCACTACTCCTTTAATCTGAACATCACAGTTTCTTAAAGGTGCCATGGCATGAAAATCACTTTATGAGGTTTTCTAACATAAATATGAGTTCCCCTAGCCTGCCTATGGTCCCCAAGTGGCTAAAACTTGCGTTCGGTGTAAAACGAGAACTAGGTGTTCTGCTCGCCTTTGAAAAGGCTCAAGCGCGCTGATTCGGAATGTGGTTTCCTATGTCGTCACACTGCAATAAGCTCCTCCCCTTACTCTGCCTGGCCCGCCCAGAGACTTTGCCCGCCAATGAGACACGACCGTGCGAGCGCCATGTGTGTGTGTGTGAATACACACTGTAACGCAAGTGTTTCTTGTCGGTTCTTTGACGTCTCTTATATTTCCACGACGAAACTGTAGTGGGGGTTATCTCAGCCATGGTTGAGAAGGAATTGGGGGAAAGGAACTTTGGCTTTGACTCCCTGAAGTACATGAACTGCGACATGCCGTCGGTTGCCGCGAGGCACCACCGCCGCGAAGCACCACAGCCTGGCAGCCGGCAGCCGGCAGCGGGCAGCCGGCAGCAGGCAGCGCGCGGTTCAGTCTACTTCAGATTGATGTGAAAGTGGAAGAACCAGAGACGTCGCAGAACCCGACAAAGTCGTTTGTAATTCATAATATCGTCTGGAGGCGCACACAGCTTTTGGCCGTGATAATATGTATTATATGATATAGATATCTATGTATTACTTGATATTATTTAGATATAGAGCTCCAGGACTAACGCAAGTGTTGTACACTTCCTTGTTATTTGGATAACCGTTCTGCTTTTGGTGTTATGGCGCATAACACGTCGGACTCTCGTCTCTGGTATTTCTACAACGAGATTCGTAGTGGGGGTTATCTCAGCCATGGTTTAGAATGAATTGGGGGAAGGGAACTTTGGCTTTGACTCCCTCAAGAACATGAACCACGACATGGAGGAGAAAGGGATTGTTGGCAACGAATGTCTCCCGCTTGAGCCCCGCTTCCCGCTGCCGAGGGACCACCGCCTCGGCGCTGCAGGAGGCGGAGGTGCCTAAGCGCTGCCCGGGAACAATCCCTTTCTCCTCAGCCTACTTCACATTGATGTGGACGTGGAAGAACCAGGAACGTCGGAGAACCCATGCGCGGTCGTTTGATATTCATAATATCGGCTCACACAGCTTTTGGCCGTGATTATATATATTATATGATATAGATATCTATGTATAATATGATATTATTTAGATATATAGCTCCAGGACTCCCGTGTGTTCTAGAATATTTACAGAACACGGCTAAAGGCTGTTTGCGCCTCGCCATTGCGATACATCCACTGTAAACAGAGCGCATGGTACCGTGGTTGCAAGCTGCTCAGGGCCACACCCCCACCCTCCTCCTTGACCCGCCTCGCTCCTCCTCATTTGCATTTTAGCTACAGACACCAAAACAGCGCATTTGGGGGAAGCTCAATGTGCGACTGGCTTGGAGTGGCTGTAACTCTGCACCACGGCTGAATTTCAGGAACGTCTTTCAATACTGTGTTAGGGGCCCACTAATACCTATATTAAAGCATCCATAAAATAGCATGTCCTGGCACCTTTAAATATCTGGTAACATTTAAGGTGTCTTACCCCGGTCTGGGCGGGCCTTCTCACTAGCAGTGATTCTGATTCCCATCCCATCATGCACTGGGGGGAGAAGAGAATGAAAGAAAGAAAATACATAAGAAGTAAATATTAAACATATGAAAATATAATGGTTTAGGTCTCAATGCTTATTCACTAAGTGTGTGTGTGTGTGTGTGTGTGTGTGTGTGTGTGTGTGTGTGTGTGTGTGTGTGTGTGTGTGTGTGTGTGTGTGTGTGTGTGTGTGTGTGTGTGTGTGTGTGTCTATCCCTGCCTGCTTGTGTGTGTGTGTGTGTGTGTGTGTGTGTGTGTGTGTGTGTGTGTGTGTGTGTGTGTGTGTGTGTGTGTGTGTGTGTGTGTGTGTGTGTGTGTGTGTGTGTGTGTGTGTGTCTATCCCTGCCTGCTTGTGTGTGTGTGTGCGTGCGTGTGTGTGTGTGAGCCACCTTGTGCGTGCTGTGTGGTGATGAAGGTCTTGATGAGGGCGTCCGTGCTCTGAGAGTAGAGAGAGAGAGCGTAACGCAGAGAGGCCACCTCGGGACTGGTCTCCACCACCGACCTCTTCAGGCCGCTCCCCCCAGCGTGGAAGTATTGCTGGAACACAACACCACAGCGTCAATAAAATCCTATTCATATTCAAGTCGAAATATATATGTGCCAACTATAAGACTGTGATGAGGCTCTTAAATGTCCACCTTGATGGCCTCCAGTCCAGTGTCCAGAATCATACACTGTTTGGCTGACAGGGTCTTCGGATCGCTCCCTCCCTGTTTATACGTACCAATAAGAATATTATAATACAGCTATGTACATATACACATCAGTGAACCAGTTACCTTTAGGTTAGAAGAAGTCATATGTATATGAAATGTAACGACGATATTGTATAATATAAATTATTATTTATATTCATATATCGGTTACCTTCATGTTGGAGAGGCCCTTGGCAGCAGTGAGGAGCTGGGCTCCCTGCATTGTACAAAACAGTCAATGAATTGTACATGTATATATAATATGAAGCATAGTTTGTTAGGTTAGGCCAGTGGTCCCCAGAGCATTTTTGTCAGACCCCCCCATTGTAAAAATAAGCACTACCACTCCTTCTACCTCCAACACCTGGTCCACTATTCTTGGTGAAAGTAATGGCATATCCTGCATTATGTACACACAGGAATTAGTTAAAATTGGAACATATTTACAGGACAGCCAATTCTCTGACGAATAATCTGCCTCAATGTATTGTACAGAAGCTATTGAAGCCAGTGCAGTGCAGTGCAGTCTGTGCACGGCCATAGCATTTGTTGGGGGTAGGGTTAGAATAACATGTGTAGGTTAAATAAAGTGTGTAAGGGATAGAATAACATGTGTAGGTTCAACAAAGTGTGTAAGGGTCAGAATAACATGTTTCAGAATTCAAATAATGTGTAAGGGTGAGTATAACGTGTGTAAGGGTTAGAATAACATGTGTAAAGGTTAGAATAACATGTGTAAGGGTTAGAATAATGTGTTTAAGGGTTAGAATAACGTGTTTAAGGGTTAGAATGAAGTTTGTTTTACCAGACTGCCGTCACTCTGTGGTAAGACTATGGTCTTTTCAAGGCTGCTGAGGACCATCTTCCAAAGGTCCTTTAAGATTCTCCTCAGAACAGCTTTCTCACACACATCGGCAAATATGCTGAGACTGATGACGCAAAACACACAAACACACGCACACCCACACACCCACACACCCACACACACACACACACACACACACACACACACACACACACACACACACACACACACAAAAGACACAAAAGACACACACACACACACACACACACAGTTAATAGCCTCACATCTTCAATTTATAACCATATTTCTGGCCATAGGTTAGGTGTTTAGCAACTGCAGTAGCTGCTATCATTGCTGTAACACGGGGAATGGGTTAGCCTAGCGATTGTTGTACTTGCACTTGGTTCTATGAACACCCTTTCTGTACCGACAGCGATATATTGATGCACTTCTTATGACAAATGTACTTATTGTAAGTCGCTTTGGATAAAAGCGTCTGCTAAATGCCCTAAATGTAAATGTAAATGTGTTTGGTTAATGGTGTTTCTGTGGTTAGTTACTGGTGTCTCTGGGATTAGTTACTGGTGTTTCTGAGGTTACAGTTATGTCCCGTTTTTTGGGAGGATAGTTAATGATGTCTCTCTGGGATTAGTTGATGGTGTAAACAGGGTTATTTATCTACTAATTTAATTTTGTAACTTGTTTTTCTAGGGTTTAGGGTATGTACTGGTTTTCCAGTGATTCTTGAACTCACGTTGCGTCCAGAAACTCCATGAGAGGTCTGAGCATAGTGTCTGCATCAGCCTCGGCCGTGTTGGGGTTGGGCTGGCCCTTCATCTGGCTCAGGATCTCAGCCATCTGACGCATACAGCCATTTAGGCGGGCCAGGAAACTGGGAGTATAGAACAGGGATAATAGAATCGATATTATAGAACAGATATTACAGAACAGCGATAATAGAACAGCGTTTAGCAAACAGATATTATAAAACAGATATAGAGCCGAAATTATAGAACAGCGATAACAGAAGACGGTTTATCAAAAATAATATTGGTGTGTTACCTCATTCCAAACATGACACTTAAATTATCCAGGACGGAGCTCAGATTCAACTGCAGCTCATAAAGGATGGTAGCTTCCTCTGTGTCGAGCTGCATTCGCACACAAACACACACACACACACACACACACATTTGTTTATAGAATATATACATAAAAAAATAAATAAGACAGTATGATCATAAAGTAAAAACATGATCAACAGAAGAGAAACAATTAACATGAACCTAAAAACATGATGACCATAATAATAACAACTAAATGAATGCCTGTTGGGACTCCCTACCTTCTTGATAGAGTCTATATCTTCGGTCTGCACAGAAGAAAACAAACATTAAAACACCAGCCAAGAAAACATCTGAACAAATAAAATAATGAGAAATGAATGTGCAGCCTTTAGTCCATGTCCAGAGATATTATACACCAGGTCAAGGACCAGGTCAGAGAAACACTAAGAATCATCACGTTGGTCTGAAGAACTCTTACATACAATCACACATAAAAACTCAGCTCATGGTTCCTAACTAACCTGAGTATAGGTATTAGTTCTAACTAACCAGGTAGTATAGGTATTGGTTCAATTTAACCATTTATTGGGCCCACCTGACCCTAGTATAAGTATTGGTTCTAACTAACTAGGTACTGGTTCCAACTAACCTTAGAATAGGTATGATTCCTAACTAACTCCAGTATAGGTATTGGTTCCAACTAACGCTAGTATAGGTATTGGTTCCAACTAACGCTAGTATAGGTATTTGTTCTAACTAACCAGGTATTGGTTACAACTAACGCTAGTATAGGTATTTGTTCTAACTAACCAGGTATTGGTTACAACTAACCCTAGTATAGGTATTGGTTCTAATTAGGAGAGAGGGAGAGAGGGAGAGAGGGAGAGAGGGAGAGAGGGAGAGAGGGAGAGAGGGAGAGACTTTACCTGCTTCTCCTTTTCAGACTTTTCTCCCTGTAATGAAAGTCGTGTTATATTCAGATATTTTGCTCAATATACTGTTTAAGATTTAATTGAAAATTGCTTTGTGGTTAGAAATATATGGATATATTGGGTCAGCATTCATACATAAATACATGTATACTGCATACAATAACCCATCACGACATTATCAAAAAAAAAAATCATAAATGTTTGCCTTGTTTATTAAGTCATGTTACGGGTCATCAGTGCAAACGGGATGGACCTTCGCCAATGGTCTGAATATTATTATGTAAATCCCATTTCAGTTTTATTTTTATGAATTAGAAAACATTTATGAAAATGTGTCCTTGCTTGTCGTCATGATTTACACTACATTACTGGCCTACAATCTTTATTTAATGAATAATGAAAAAACGACGATACAATATAGTGTGCAAAAGCTAAAAGGGTGTTGGTTGTATGTGAGTGCATGTAATAATTTATATCTAATGAATCATATAATTATTATGATGAATCATAATTTGTAATTGAAGGAAAACACACCTTCTCATTCTTCAACTCAGACTAAAGAGAACAAAGGGAATAAAGCGAAGATAAAATTAAAAGGAATATCAAACCATGTATAGGACAAAAATTATATAAAATGTATAATACATAAAGTGTCGGTAAATATATATATATATATATATGTATATATATATATACATATATATATATTGTTTAAATGTCCAACCTTTTCATTGTCCATCTGTTAGAATATTGGAGAAGAATGAAAATAAATGTTTGTAAGCGTTTATAACAGATATCAAACAAACAAAATTATAACGTAATGGACTCCATACATAATATAAACGATATCGCAGATGTTTTCTTATAACAAAAAACATAACCAAAATAAATCAAATTATGTGACGAGATTATTTGTATTCAAAGTATTCTACTACTACACTATATTTCATGTGATGTATGGTTTTAATTGTATTAATCATATATATAAAATATTGTAAACAGTGAAAGAGAAGAAAATTGCATTGTAGCAGTCTTTACTTAGATTGAGAATACCAACCTTTTCCTCCTTTTCCTTATTGTCACACTGAGAAGAGGAGGAGGAGGTTGTCGTGAATATAATTTTATTACACAAGAATTACTCTTAAGTTTTATACTTGTTACCGGTAATTGTATTTGTGAGACCACCCTCACCTCTGATCCCTCCGAGTCTGAGCAACCAGACTGATGTTGACAGAAATGAAAAACAAGAGATGGAAACAATACCAAATTATTGGAAACAAAATGTGACGTGGGAAATGTTGGAATGATTGACAGGGTTGACAGGTAGGTTTTTTTGATACAGCTTCTGAATTACGTTGTAAGGAGTCATTTACAGATGGAATTAACATATCATTCATGAGCAGGTAGATTTTGGACAGTGAATACGTGTCATTAAGGAGCAGGTAGGGCCAGGTTAGACGTTGAATACGTGTCATTATGGAGCAGGTAGGGGTTAACAGTGAATACCATTCTTTAAGGAGCAGGTAGGGTTTAGAAAGTGGATGGCTGTCTTTAAAGGAGCAGGTAGGGATTAGACAGTGGATGCATGTCTTTAAGGAGCAGGTAGGGGTTAGACAGTGGATACATGTCTTTAAGGAGCAGGTAATGGTTAGACAACAGAAGTTTACACACCATGTCATTCTCTGCTTCACTTCCAGCCTGCTCAGAAGGAAAAATGGGAAATTAAATAGATAGAAAATAATGTGTTAAAATCTGTGTGTAAGGATTAGAATACAATAATCAAATTCAGCATTTATTTCAACTTGGAAACAAACTAACCCGCCACCAGACATAAGAGGAAACACGCGGTTCATCAGCATATAGAAGCCCATCCCGACATTGCAGGAATTATCCTAGGTTTATTTGCAGTTTCTCTGGTCTGTTTCTGTGAGTTTTGGGTCATTGATGGGCTAGGTTATTTTAGAAACCATGGGTTTGCACCCTAAAACTGACCAGCCTGTAAACTGCCGGCTGTTAACTGTTGTTTTTACCATATTTGTATATTATATAATAGATAATATGTAATCAAAATGGAAATGTTACAATAAGCAAGATGAGATGATTAATAATATATATTCTCATATACTAGCCGTTCTCAAGCTATATTACTACAGTAAGTCAAGCTAACGGGAGAGTAATACATTTAGTAGCCATTGCAACAATACTTGCCCCACTGTATTAGCCCTCTTGCATTAAACAATAGCTACTTTTGTATGGCAAAAATATTCACATCTGATAGTCAACAAAGGTACATCAGAACAATTAGAACGACATCTGGTCAGAAATCGATAGGATTGCTTTTTTGCTTGGAACAGTTTATGACTATTCCACTTGTAAGTAGGAAAGTGTCCTACTTAACCCTACAGACCTATTGGTCACCCACCTCCTCCTCAACCTCCTCAGGCTCCTCCTCCTCCTCCTCCTCCTGCCCCTCAAGCTGGGGGGGAACAATAAAAGGGTTATTTTTACACACACGTGGAACCGATTACAAGGAGTTTGAACAAATAGATAATTTGCAACAGCGACAGGGCTATGCAGCATTTGAGGTTTTATTGCTCTACACTTTTGATTGAACATGCAACACAAAACAAAAAAAAATAGAGCTGTGCTGTGATGATGATGATGATGATGATGATGATGATGATGATGATGATGATGATGATGATGATTATGATGATGATGAAACGACCCATAGAAATGTGAAATTCATTTGAGAGGATTTTTTTAAATTGAGTAAAAACAATTTTACATCTCGCATGAAGTAAAGGGCGCAGTGTTTTCGAGCACAGCAATGTCTCCCCATAATGACAAATCCTTCCACGATTTGTTACTAAACATTGACCCAAAAAACATTACTAATGACATCATAACTAGCATTGTAAGTGCCTCCAAAATGGATGTGTTCATTGCACATATTATGTCATGACATAACCCTATAAGCCCTGACCTCAGCCTTCACCTGTTGTTGTAGAAAAACGTGTCTGACATTAGTATTTTCTTTCCTTTTTACCTTTTTAATTCAAGCACACCAAGATGTGAGACTTTTTTTCAGTGAAATAAAAATAACTATCTAACATTCTTCACTTGATTTCGTTCTGAATTAAGTGATTTGATAAGGGAGTGGGAGGTACAGAAGAGATCAGAGTGAGACATACCTTTTCCTCTTCCACAGTCAGCTGGGGAGAAAGAGACAAACTCACGCACTCAGTGGCAGCCAGAACATTACAATGAGAGACAAACCGGCCAACAGACTTACTGACTGACTTGACGTTTTGACACCTTAGGCAAGGCAACTTTATTTATGTAGCACTTTTCATACACAAGGCAGACTCAAAGTGCTTCACATATAAATATTGTCATACGATAAAATAAAATAATAGATAAGTAAAAGAAAACATATGCAAAGAAATTAGTAAAATAGAAAGTGTAATGTATTTAAGATCAGATCAACAGTCTCTCTGGAACCCACGTCGGGACTCCAACCCGACCTAAAGGAACTTCGTACTTTCTCTGGGACTCCAACCCGGATTCTAGTCAATTTCTATTCTAGACTAGGACTCTATTCTAAGACTCTAACCCAGATTCTAGGACTCTAACCCCGACACACGTCGGAACTCTAACCACGAACCAAAGGCCTTATTCTGGGACTCAAACCCAGACAGACGTCGGGACTCTAACCCAGACAGAACTCAGGTCTTTCTCTGGGACTCCAACCCAACCTGAGGAACTTGGTCCTTTCTCTGGGACTCCAACCCAGATTCTAGGACTCTAACCCAGACAGAACTTGGGTCTCAAACCCTTATCCTTTCTCTCTGGTATCAGATCATGTATCTTTCTGGTAAAAATAGAAAATAAAGGGAAAGTTAAAAAGGCATTTTAGTAAGTAAAAGAAAACATATGCAAAGAAATTTGTGAAATAGAAAGTGCAATGTATTTAAGATCAGATCAACAGTCTCTCTGGTACCCACGTCGGTACTCCATCCCGACCTAAAGGAACTTCGTACTTTCTCTGGGACTCCAACCCTGACTCTATTCTAGGACTCTAACCCAGATTCTAGGACTCTAACCCAGACAAACGTCGGGACTCTAACCACGAACCAAAGGCCTTATTCTGGGACTCCAACCCAGACAGACGTCGGGACTCTAACCCAGACAGAACTCAGGTTGTTCTCTGGGACTCAAACCCGACCTAAAGGAACTTGGTCCTTTCTCTGGGACTCCAACCCAGATTCTAGGACTTTAACCCAGACAGAACTTGGGTCTCAAACCCTTATCCTTTCTCTCTGGTATCAGATAATGTATCTTTCTGGTAAAAATAGAAAATAAAGGGAAAGTTAAAAAGGCATTTTAGTAATAAAATAGAAAATAAAGGCAAAGTAAAAACTTTTTAGAAAGTGCAATGTATTTAAGATTTAGCAGAAAGCTAAAGCAAACATAAAAGTCTTCAATCTTGTTTTAAAGGTGCTCAGAGTTGGGGCAAGTCTTAAATCCTCAGGGAGTTTATTCCAGCTATTTGTTGCATAGTAACTAAATCCTGCTTTCCCATGGTTCGTGTTTACTCTGGGGATAATTAATAGATTGGTCTCAGAAGATCTTAGTGTTCTAGACGGCTTATGTAGTGGAAGCATATCAGTTAAATATTTTGGGCATAAACCATGTAGGGATTTATAGGTTGGCAACATGATTTTAAAATCAATTCTCTGACCTACAGGAAGCCAATGTAACGATTTAAGAATTGGTGTAATATGTTCAAATTTTTTGGTCTTTGTTAGAACTCTAGCAGCAGCATTCTGAACAAGCTGAAGCTTCCTTAGAGTTTGTTTTGGGAGACCTGTAAGGAGACCATTGCCGTGATCAAGGTTACTAGTGATAAAGGCATGTACAAGTTTTTGTAAGTCTTCGGTGGACATGAGCCCTCTAAGTCTTGCTACAGTTTTAAGTTGATAATATGCAGATTTTGTAACTGATTTGATGTGACTGTCGAAATGTAAATCAGAATTTATGATAACCCCTAGATTTCTGGCTTTGATTGAGGTTTTTAGGGACAGAGAGAGAGGTGGTGGGTTACTTTAAGCCTTTCCATTTTAGCACCAAATACAATTATCTCTGTTTTGTCCTCATTTCAGTTTTTTCCTATCGTTTTAGGCAATTTACCTAAACCATGTTCACATTCCCTAAACACTTCACACAGTGAGCATACCAGTAGACCATGTGAACCAAACTGTGGTTACTTGCCCCTATGCTAAGATACAAATGCTGGCAATGACGCCTTCTTCCAAATTTCATGGATACCTGCCCCAGTCAATGTTCACTACCGGCAAAACGCTGTGGAACTACAGCATATTTTACCAATGTTTAGATACTCTGTTCAAAACAGTGAACTTTCTGTTCAAAACCTAACAGTAATTTAGATCACTGTAGATGGAAAGATGCTGCATTTGGACAGACAAATGAAGTTACATGTTTGAATAAGAAAAAATATTTAGTTTATAGTTCATTTATTTTATTTTACAGTAATTTAGATTTTTTTTCCCCCTGTGCACCATAGTTCTTGGTGAATTGGCATGGAATTACTTTTTTTATGTAAAAGCAACAATGATCTGTACAAAACACAGAGGATAAGTTTTGCAATGCAAAACACCTGGTTGTCATATGCGGAGGATAGGAGGGATTAGCCCAATTCTGCGCCACTGTTGGGCTACTGTAATATACAGTATGTGCAGGTTTTGTGCATTGCATTTTTTGTTAGAACACATTTTTTGACTTTGTAATGTATTTTCTGTTTTGTGTAACACTTGCACTGTGACAAAATCTCCAAAAAGTAAAGCACAGTGAAAAAAACTGTTGTGTTTGTGATTTGTTTCTGGATCATATATTACGTACTTACTGTATGTAATTTGCATTACAAAAACTGAAAATTGTTATTCTCAGTTTCTCATAAAACACTTACAGTATTTACTGTATTTACAATTACAGTACATTTACCACACTCAATTGTGACATCTTTTCTGGGAGGTAAACCAACATATGAACACTGTCAGCAGATACTTGGCTTGGATTGTCATACTGTAATATTACAAACTTTATTACTGTAGTCCAAAGAAGTGTTTGTCTGTGTTTTTTCTCTTTTTTTCAATGCAACACTACAGGAAATCTATGCCAAACTGGAGGACACAGCAACATTTTATATATGCAATTGGCAATGCTTCAAGATGTTAGTGTTTTTTTAGGTCATAGAGTTCTGAGAGGAAACATGTGTTAAGTTATGGCAACATTGTTTGTGGTGTGGTTGTTGTAGTGCATTTTGCACCAAAGGTTATCAGATATGCAGAGGTGTGTGTCTCTAAAGCCCACTGTGTTAAGTGATAGGGAAAAGTGACCATAGTATGGCTACATGACCGAAAACGATAGGAAAAAACTGTAAGTTGAAGGAAATTTCGGCACATCCAGCCTTTCACTTGCTCAAAGCACTGGCACAGCAGATCTATGGGCTGATGGTCATTTGGTGATAGCAATACATACATTTGCGTGTCATCAGCATAGCAATGATGGTCAACATTGTTATTTTGCATGATTTGCCCTAGTGGGAGCATGTAGATGTTGAATAAAGAGGGTCCTAAGATCGAACCTTGTGGGACTCCACATGTCACGTTGGTTGATTCTGATACAAAGTCGCCAATGGAAACAAAGTAGTTCCTATTTTGTAGGTAGGACCTGAACCAATTTAAGACTGTGCCTGAAAGCCCCACCCAGTTTTCTAACCTGTCCAAAAGTATTGTATGGTCTACAGCAGGGGTGCCCAACCAGTCGATCGCGGTCTACCAGTAGATCGCCGACAGATCCCAAGTCGATCGCGAGGGGTGAAGAAAAAAAAAAAAAAAAAATATTTTTTTTTTTTTTTTTTTTTTTTAAATAAAATTAAATTTGCGCTGGACATATACGCGCGGTAGCGCATGTGCTGTTAGCAGCAGTTGAAAGCCGTCAACAGTAGTTACACACTCCTAAACGTTGGCATGGCTGAGGGGAAATAAGCTAAGACCTACCATTTTCACCCTGAGTGGGAGGAAGATTATTGATTATCGTTGAGAAGGTGCCGTGCGCAGACGGAATGAAACCCCCACTGAAGTCCGTAGGTTCACGATACAAGCCACCCCCCCCCCCCCCCCCCCGTCAACAATTGTTCTCTACCCCCCCCCCCCCCCCCCCTCAACAATTGTTCTCTACTCCCCCCCCCCCCCCCCCCCCCCCCGCTTGAAGGTAGGTTTGCTGGTAGATCTCGGGAGGTTGGCTACTTGAAAAGTAGATCTTGGGTCAAAAAAGGTTGGGCACCCCTGGTCTACAGTGTCGAATGCAGCACTGAGGTCTAGTAGCATTAGTATTGAGGTTTTGCCAGAGTCTGTGTAAAGACGGATGCCGTTTACAACTTTAATAAGGGCGGTCTCAGTGCTGTGCAGGGGTCGAAATCCTGATTTGAAGATCTTATAGCAACCAGTTGATGCCAGGAAGTGATTAAGTTGCTGGAGGACAACTTTCTCAATCATTTTACTTATGAAGGGTAGATTTGATATTGGTCTGTAGTTGTTAATAATAGAGGTATCTAGGCTCCGCTTTTTTAAAAGGGGTTTAATAACTGCAGTTTTCAAGGCTTTTGGGAAGTTGCCTGACTGGAGAGAGTTGTTAACTATCTGCAATATGCCTATTGCCAGGCAGTCAAAAACATTCTTAAAGAGGTTGGTAGGTAAAGTATCAAGGCAACAGGTGGATGGTTTTAGTTGTGTCACAGTTTCCACAAGAGTTTTAGAGTCTATAACATTAAAGCATGCCATCCCTGCCAAGTTACTTTTGCCTGAACAGGATGGTAGTCCAACATTTTTGTTTGAAGTGGAGATATTGATGGCGCATCTGATGCCTTC